>NW_025236478.1:0-5274 GCF_018294505.1 Triticum aestivum | reverse complement strand
TTGGTAAGCTGCACGGGCAAACCGACAAATGTTGACAATGGAGGCCTTGCATCAGCGGCTGCGGGGACTTTGCTATGGTTTCGAGCGAGGGAGGGGTGTGTGTGTGCGCGCATGCCCGAGGAGGTTTTGGTGTGTGTGTGTGTGGAGGGCGAGGGGGCGGGGGAGTTTGAGGAAATGGCGCGGGTACTGAAAATTTAACTATGCGGGAGTCAAACGCGGGAGTGAAATGCCAGGGCTATTGAAATTTTTGATGATAATACATCGCACACAGTTCGTAGATAACAACCATGTGTTTTGAAAACGAAAAACCCTCGAGGGGGCAGATATTTTCTAGGGATGCAGGCGGGATTGGGAATAAGAAACATCACACATGGTCCAGAGATAACAATCGTGTGTCATGAAACAGAAAAACCCTCGAGGCGGGCATGTATTTTTGAGAGGAGGAGCCTCATGTAGCCCAATGTATTGTGCGGTTGTGTGCATGACAGGGGCACCATCATGGCACACGGTTAGTTTGAGTGAACTGTGTCTGTTGCATCATCCGACTTGTCTAATGTTCATAAATTTGGTTAAAAATGACGCGGGAGAGGGTCAGAACACGAACACACTTGCATGTGGACCAAATTTATGTATGAAAAGGGTGGTTTGATTTTAAAATACCAAATCCAACTTGCATGTGGCACCTATCTCGCAAAGCGCACAGTATTGCTTGCCCCCACTGTCGGTGCAAAACCGGCGGATCTCGGGTAGGGGGTCCCGAACTGTGCGTCTAGGATCGGTGGTAACACGAGGCGGGGGACATGATGTTTACCCAGGTTCGGGCCCTCTCTATGGAGGTAATACCCTATGTCCTGCTGCTACGTCTTGAGCTTGCATTGGTTTTCCCCGAAGAGGAAGGGATGATGCAACAGAGTAGCGTAAGTATTTCCCTCAGTTTTTGAGAGCCAAGGTATCAATCTAGTAGGAGGCCACGCTCAAGTCCCTCGTACATGCACAAAACTATAGCTACTCGCAACCAACGCGATTAGGGGTTGTCAATCCCTTCACGGTCACTTACGAGAGTGAGATCTGATAGATATAATATTTTTGGTTTTTTGGTATGAAGTTGCAAAGTAAAAAGTAAAAGCAAAGTAAAAAGCAGAGCAAGATTAAAGTAATGGAGATTGATATGATGAGAATAGACCCGGGGGCCATAGGTTTCACTAGTGGCTTCTCTCAAGAGCATAAGTATTCTACGATGGGTGAACAAATTACTGTTGAGCAATTGACAGAATTGAGCATAGTTATGAGAATATCTAGGCATGATCATGTATATAGGCATCACGTCCGTGACAAGTAGACCGAAACGATTCTGCATCTACTACTATTACTCCACTCATCGACCGCTATCCAGCATGCATCTAGAGTATTAAGTTAAAAACAGAGTAACGCCTTAAGCAAGATGACATGATGTAGAGAGATAAATCCATGCAATATGATATAAACCCCACCTTGTTATCCTCGATGGCAACAATGCAATACGTGCCTTGTTGCCCCTTCTGTCACTAGGAAAGGACACCACAAGATCGAACCCAAAGCTAAGCACTTCTCCCATGGCAAGAACTACCAATCTAGTTGGCCAAACCAAACGGAGAATTCGAAGAGACTTGCAAAGATAACCAATCATACATAAAAGAATTCAGAGAAGATTCAAATATTATTCATAGATAGACTTGATCATAAACCCACAATTCATCGGTCTTAACAAACACACCGCAAAAAGAAGATTACATCGAATAGATCTCCACAAGAGAGGGGGAGAACTTTGTATTGAGATTCAAAGAGAGAGAAGAAGCCATCTAGCTACTAACTATGGACCCGAAGGGTGAGGTAAACTACTCACACTTCATTGGAGGGGCTAGGATGATGTAGAAGCCCTCCGTGATGACGGCCCTCTTCCGGCGGAGCTCCGGAACATGCCCCAAGATGGGATCTCATGGATACGGAAAGTTGCGGCGGTGGAATTAGGTTTTTGGTTCCTGTTCTGATCGTTTGGGGGTACGTAGGTATATATAGGAAGAAGGAGTACGTCGGCGGAGTACCGAGGGGCCCACGAGGCAGGGGGCACACCCTAGGGGGGCGCCCCCCACCCTCGTGACCTCCTCTTTGACTTCTTGGAGTAGGGTCCAAGTCTCCTAGATCACGTTCGGTGAGAAAATCACATTCCCGAAGACTTTATTCCGTTTGGACTCCGTTTGATATTCTGTTTCTCCGAAACACTGAAATAGGAAAAAAATAGCAATTCTGGGCTGGGCCTCCGGTTAATAGGTTAGTCCTAAAAATAATATAAAAGTGGAAAATAAAGCCCAATATAGTCCAAAACGATAGATAATATAGCATGGAGCAATGCAAAATTGTAGATACGTTGGAGACATATCAGGCATGCCCAAGCTTAATTCCTGCTCGTCCTCGAGTAGGTAAATGATAAAAAGAGAATTTTTGATGCGGAGTGCTACTTGGCATAATTTCAATGCAAATCTTCTTAATTGTGATATGAATATTCAGATTCGAAAGGTTCAAGACAAAAGTTTATATTTACATAAAAATAATAATACTTCAAGCATACTAACAAAGCAATTATGTCTTCACAAAATAACATGGCCAAAGAAAGTTATCGCTACAAAATCATATAGTCTGGCTATGCTCTATCTTCACCACACAAAGTATTTAAATCATGCACAACCCCGATGACAGGCCAAGCAATTGTTTCATACTCTAACTTTTTCAAAACTTTTTCAATCTTCACGCAATACATGAGCGTGAGCCATGGATATAGCACTATAGGTGGAATAGAATGGTGGTTGTGGAGAAGACAAAAAGGGAGAATACAGTCTCACATCAACTTGGCGTATCAACGGGCTATGGAGATGCCCATCAATAGATATCAATGTGAGTGAGTAGGGATTGCCATGCAACGGATGCACTAGAGCTATAAGTATATGAAAGCTCAAAAAGAAACTAAGTGGGTGTGCATCCAACTTGCTTGCTCATGAAGACCTAGGGAAATTTGAGGAAGCCCATCATTGGAATATACAAGCCAAGTTCTATAATGAAAAATTCCTACTAGTATATGAAAGTGATAACATGAGAGACTCTCTACTATGAAGATCATGGTGCTACTTTGAAGCACAAGTGTGGTAAAAGGATAGTAACATTGTCCCTTCTCTCTTTTTCTCTCATCATTTTTTTATTTTGTTTTATTTGGGCCTTTTCTCTTTTTTATGGCCTCTTTTTATTTGGGCTTCTTTGGCCTCTTTTTTTATTTATTTTATTTTTCGTCCGGAGTCTCATCCCGACTTATGGGGGAATCATAGTCTCCATCATTCTTTCCTCACTGGGACAATGCTCTAATAATGATCATCATCACACTTCTATTTTTCTTACGACTCAATACTTAGAACAAAATATGACTCTATATGAATGCCTCCGGCGGTGTACTGGGATATGCAATATGACAATGATGGAGTGTGTCAGATAAACGGAACGGTGGAAAGTTGCATGGCAATATATCTCGGAATGGCTATGGAAATGCCATAATAGGTAGGCATGGTGGCTGTTTTGGGGAAGGTATATGGTAGGTGTATGATACCGGCGAAAGGTGCGCGGTATTAGAGAGGCTAGCAAAGGTGGAAGGGTGAGAGTACGTATGATCCATGGACTCAACATTAGTCATAAAGAACTCATATAATTATTGCAAAAATCTAGAAGTTATCAAAGCAAAGTATTACGCGCATGCTCCTAGGGGGATAGATTGGTAGGAAAAGACCATCGCTCATCCCCGACCGCCACTCATAAGGAAGACAATCAATAAATAAATCATGCTCCGACTTCATCACATAACGGTTCACCATACGTGCATGCTACGGGAATCACAAACTTTAACACAAGTATTCTTTAAATTCACAACTACTCAACTAGCATGACTTTTAATATTACCACCACCATATTTCTTAGTATTCAACACACTCAAAAGAAAGTTTCACAAATCTTGAATACCAAGCATATTATTATTAGGCAAATTACCATGCTATTAAGAGACTCTCAAATTAATTTAAGTGAAGCATGAGAGATCAATAGTTTCTTTAAAACAAATGCACCACCGTGCTCTAAAAGATCTAAGTGAAGCACATAGAGCAAAATTATAACACTCAAAAGATATAAGTGAAGCACATAGAGCAAAACTACATAGCTCAAAAGATATAAGTGAAGCACATAGAGAAAAACTACTTAGCTCAAAAGATATAAGTGAAGCACATAGAGCAAAACTACTTAGCTCAAAAGATATAAGTGAAGCACATAGAGTATTCTATCAAATTTTAATTCATGTATGGCTCTCACAAAAGGTGTGTACAGCAAGGATGATTGTGGCATACTAAGACACAAATACAAAAATAATACAAGGTGCTCCAAGCAAAACACATATCATGTTGGTGAATAAAAATATAGCTCCAAGTAAATTACCGATGGAAGTGGACGAAAGAGGGGATGCCTCCCGGGGCATCCCCAAGCTTTGACTTCTTGCTGTCCTTGGATTATCTTGGGGTGCCATGGGCATCCCCAAGCTTAGACTCTTGCCACTCCTTGTTCCATAATCCATCAAAAGAATTCACCCAAAACTTGAAAACTTCACAACACAAAACTAAAAATAGAAAACTCGTGAGCTCCGTTAGCGAAAGAAGACAAAAGACCACTTCAAGGTACTGTAATGAACTCATTATTTATTTATATTGGTGTTAAACCTAATGTATTCCAACTTCTCTATGGATTATAAACTATTTTACTAACCATAGATTCATCAAAATAAGCAAACAACACAAGAAAAACAGAATCTGTCAAAAACAGAACAGTCTGTAGTAATCAGTAGCTAGCGCAAGATCTGGAACCCCAAAAATTCTAAAATAAATTTCTGGACGTGAGGAATTTATAGATTAATCATCTTCAAAAAGAATTAACTAAATATCACTCTTCAAATAAAAATGACAGCAGTTCTCGTGAGCGCTAAAGTTTCTGTTTTTTACATCAAGTTCAACAAGACTTTCCCCAAGTCTTCCCAACGGTTCTACTTGGCACAAACACTAATTAAACACAAAAAACACAACCAAAACAGAGGCTAAATAATTTATTTATTACTAAGCAGGAGCAAAAAGCAAGGAATAAAAATAAAATTGGGTTGCCTCCCAACAAGCGCTATCGTTTAACGCCCCTAGCTAGGCATAAAAGCGAGGATAGATCTAG
>NW_025236477.1:0-5274 GCF_018294505.1 Triticum aestivum | reverse complement strand
GTTGTCAAAACGCTTCCACTTTAGGTCTACGAGGGTATGTGGACACACTCTTCCCTCTCGTTGCTATGCACCTAGATAGATCTTGCATGATCGTAGGAATTTCTTTGAAATTACCGCGTTCCCCAACAGTGGCATCCAAGCCAGGTCTATGCGTAGATGTTATATGCAAGAGTAGAACACAAGTGAGCTATGGGCGATAATAGTCATACTGCTTACTAGCATGCCATACTTTGATTCGGCGGTATTGTTGGATGAAGCGGCTCAGACCGACATTACGCGTACGCTTACGCGAGACTGGGTTCTACTGACGTGCTTCACACATAGGTGGCTAGTAAGTGTCTGTTTCTCCAACTTTAGTTGAATCAAGTGTGGCTACGCCCGGTCCTTGTTGAAGGTTAAAATAGCACACTTGATGAAAAATCGTTGTGGTTTTGATGCGTAGGTAAGAATGGTTCTTGCTAAGCCCGTAGCAGCCATGTAAAACTTGCAACAACAAAGTAGAGGACGTCTAACTTGTTTTTACAGGGCATGTTGTGATGTGATATGGTCAAGACGTGATGAGATATAAATTGTTGCATGAGATGATCATGTTTTGCTAAAGTTATTGGCAACTGGTAGGAGCCTTATGGTTGTCTCTTTATTGCATAAGATGCAAGCGCCATATAATTGCTTTACTTTATCGCTATGCGATAGCAATAGTTGGCGAGACGACCATGTGATGACACGTTGATAAAGATCAAGATGATGGAGATCATGGTGTCATGCCGGTGACGATGGAGATCATGTTGGTACTTTGGAGATGAAGATCAAAGGCACAAGATGATGATGGCCATATCATGTCGCATATTTTGATTGCATGTGATGTTTATCTTTTATGCATCTTATTTTGCTTAGAACGTCGGTAGCATTATATGATGATCCCTTACAAAATTTCAAGGTATAAGTGTTCTCCCTGAGTATGCACCGTTGCTATAGTTCTTCGTGCTGAGACACCACGTGATGATCGGGTGTGATAAGCTCTACGTTCACATACAACGAGTGCAAGCCAGTTTTGCACGCGCAGAATACTCGAGTTAAACTTGACGAGCCTAGCATATGTAGATATGGCCTCGGAACACTGGGGACCGAAAGGTCGAGCGTGAATCATATAGTAGATATGATCAACATAGTGATGTTCACCATTGAAAACTACTCCATCTCACGTGATGATTGGACATGGTTTAGTTGATTTGAATCACGTGATCATTTAGATGACTAGAGGGATGTCTATCTAAGTGGGAGTTCTTAAGTAATATGATTAATTGAAATCTAATTTATCATGAACTTAGTCCTGATAGTATTTTGCAAATTATGTTGTAGATCAATAGCTCGCGTTATAGCTTCCTATGTTTTTATATATGTTCCTAGAGAAAACTAAGTTGAAGGATGATAGTAGCAATGATGC
Source organism: Triticum aestivum (assembly GCF_018294505.1). NCBI lineage: Eukaryota > Viridiplantae > Streptophyta > Magnoliopsida > Poales > Poaceae > Triticum > Triticum aestivum. Next base: position 3,830 of record NW_025236477.1, on the reverse strand, counting down.
GGACCGAGTCCGTGATCTAAGGTTTATCCTCATTGTTGCACAGAAGAATTATGTCCTTGATGCACCGCTAGGTGATAAAACTATTGCAGGAGCAGATGTAGACATTATGAACGTTTGGCTAGCTCAATATGATGACTACTTGATAGTTTAGTGCACCATGCTTAACGACTTAGAATTGGGACTTCAAAGACGTTTTGAACGTCATGGACCATATGAGATGTTCCAAGAGTTGAAGTTAATATTTCAAGCAAATACCCGAGTTGAGAGATATGAAGTCTCCAACAGGTTCTATAGCTAAAAGATGGAGGAGAATAGCTCAAGCAGTGAGCATGTGCTCAGATTATCTGGGTACTACAATTGCTTGAATCAAGTGGGAGTTAATCTTCCAGATAAGATAGTGATTGACAGAGTTCTCTAGTCACCATCACCGAGTTGCTGGAACTTCGTGATGAACTATAGTATGCAAGGGATGACGAAAATGATTCCCGAGCTCTTCGTGATGCTAAAATCGACGAAGGTAGAAATCAAGAAAGAGCATCAAGTGTTGATGATTGACAAGACCACTAGTTTCAAGAAAAGGGAAAAGGGCAAGAAAGGGAACTTCAAGTAGAATGGCAAGCAAGTTTTCACTCCCGTGAAGGAGCCCAAAGCTGGACCTAAGCCTGAAACTGAGTGCGTCTACTACAAAGGAAATGGTCACTAGAAGTGGAACTGCCCCAAATATTTGGTGGATAAGAAGGATGGCAAAGTGAACAAAGGTATATTTGATATACATGTTATTGATGTGTACCTTACTAGTGCTCGTAGTAACCTCTGGGTATCTGATACTTGTTCGGTTTCTAAGATTAGTAACTCGAAACAGGAGTTGCAGAATAAATAGAGACTAGTTGAGGGTGAAGTGATGATGTATGTTGGAAGTGGTTCCAAGATTGATATGATCATCATCGCACACCCCCTATACTTTCGGGGTTAGTGTTGAACCTAAATAAATCTTATTTGGCATTTGCGTTGAGCATGAATATGATTTGATCATGTTTGTTGCAATACGGTTATTCATATAAAGTCAGAGAATAATTGTTGTTCTGTTTACATGAATAAAACCTACCATGGTCATACACCCAATGAAATAGTTTGTTGGATCTTGATTGTAGTGATATACATATTCATAATATTGATGCCAAAAGATGCAAAGTTGATAATGATAGTGCAACTTATTTGTGGCACTGCTGTTTGGGTCATATCGGTGTAAAGCACATGAAGAAACTCCATAAAGATGGACTTTTGGAATCACTTGATTATAAATCATTTGATGCTTGCGAACCGTGCCTTATAGGCAGGATGACTAAAACTCCGTTCTCCAAAACAATGGAACGAGCTACTGACTTATTGGAAATAATACATACCGATGTATGTGGTCCAATGAGTGTTGAGGCTCATTGCGGGTATCATTATTTTCTTACCTTCACAGATGATTTGAGCAGATATGGTTATATCTACTTAATGAAACATAAGTCTGAAACATTTGAAAAGTTCAAAGAATTTCAGAGTGAAGTGGAAAATCATCATACAAGAAAATAAAGTTTCTACGATCTGATCGTGGAGAAGAATATTTGAGTTACGAGTTTGGTCTTCATTTGAAACAATGTGGAATAGTTTCACAGCTCACACCACCTGGAACACCACATCGTGATGGTGTGTGCGAACGTCGTAACAACACTTTATTGGATATGGTGTGATCTATGATGTCTCTTACTAGGTTACCACTAACGTTTTGGGGTTATGCATTAGAGACAACTGCATTCACTTTAAATAGGGCACCATGAAAATCCGTTGAGATGACGCCTTATGAACTGTGGTTTGCCAAGAAACCAAAGTTGTCGTTTCTTAAAGTTTGGGGCTGCGATGCTTATGTGAAAAAGCTTCAACCTGATAAGCTCGAACCCAAATCGGAGAAATGCGTCTTCATAGAATACCCAAAGGAAGATACACCTTCTATCACAGATCCGAAGGCAGGATCATTGCTAAGAATCGATCCTTTCTAGAGAAGGAGTTTCTCTCGAAAGAAGTGAGTGGGAGGAAAGTAGAACTTGATGAGGTAATTGTACCTTGTCCCGAATTGGAAAGTATTTCATCACAGAAATCAGTTCTAGTGATTCCTACACCAACTAGTGAGGAAGCTAATGATGACGATCATGAAACTTTAGATCAAGTTACTACAGAACCTCGTAGGCCTTCCAGAGTACGGTCCACACCAGAGTGGTATGGTAATCCTGTTCTGAAAGTCATGTTACCAGACCATGGTGAACCTACGAACTATGAGGAAGCGATGATGAGCCCAGATTCCGCGAAATGGCTTGAAGCCATGAAATCTGAGATGGGATCCATATATGAGAACAAAGTGTGGACTTTGGTGAACTTGCCTGATGATCGGCAAGCCATAGAATATAAATGTATTTTCAAGAGGAAGACGGACGCTGATAGTAGTGTTACTATCTACAAAGCTCGACTTGTCATAAAAGGTTTTTCAACAAGTTCAAGGTGTTGACTACAATGAGATTTTCTCAACTGTAGCGATGCTTAAATCCGTCCGAATCATGTTAGTAGTTGCCATATTTTATGAAATCTGGCAAATGGATGTCAAAACTACATTCCTTAAATGGATATTTCTTAATGAAGAGTTGTATATGATGCAACCAGAAGGTTTTGTCAATTCTAAGGGTGCTAACAAAGTGTGCAAGCTCCAGCGATCCATTTATGGACTGGTGCAAGCCTCTCGGAGTTGGAATAAATGCTTTAATAGTGTGATCAAAGCATATGGTTTTATACAGACTTTTGGAGAAGCCTGTATTTACAATAAAGTGAGTGGGAGCTTTGTATCATTTCTAATATTATATGTGAATGACATATTGTTGATTGGAAATGATTTAGAATTTTTGGATAGCATAAAGGGATACTTGAATAAGATTTTTCCAATGAAAGACCTCGGTGAAGCTGCTTACATATTGGGCATCAAGATCTATAGAGATAGACCAAGACGCTTGATAAGATTTTTCAATGAGTAAATACCTTGACAAGTTTTTGAAAGAGTTCAAAATGGATCAGTCAAAGAAGGAATTATTGTCTGTATTACAAGGTGTAAAGTTGAGTAAGACTCAAATCCCGACCATGGTAGAAGATAGAAAGAGAATGAAAGTCATTCCCTATGCCATAGTCATAGGTTCTATAAAGTATGTTGTGTTGTGTACCAGACCTATTGTGCACCTTGCCATGAATTTGGCAAGGGGGTACAATAGTGATCTAAGAGTAGATCACTGGACAATGGTCAAAATTATCCTTAGTGAGGACTAAGGAAATATTTCTCGATTATGGAGGTGATAAAGAGTTCATCGTAAAGTTACCTCGATGTAAGCTTTTACACCAATCCAGATGACTCTAAGTCTTAATCTGGATACATATTAAAAGTGGGAGCAATTAGCTAGAGTAGCTCCATGCAGAGCATTGTAGACATAGAATATTTGCAAAATACATACGGCTCTGAATGTGACAGGCCCGTTGACTAAACTTCTCTCACGAGCAAAACATGATCACACCTTAGTACTCCTAGGGTGTTAATCACATAGTGATGTGAACTAGATTATTGACTCTAGTAAACCCTTTGGGTGTTGGTCACATGGCGATGTGAACTATTGGTGTTAATCACATACAAATGTGAACTATTGGTGTTAAATCACATGGCGATGTGAACTAGATTATTGACTCTGGTGCAAGTGGGAGACTGAAGGAAATATGCCCTAGAGGCAATAATAAAGTTATTATTTATTTCCTTATTT
>NW_025236476.1:0-5274 GCF_018294505.1 Triticum aestivum | reverse complement strand
GTTGTCAAAACGCTTCCACTTTAGGTCTACGAGGGTATGTGGACACACTCTTCCCTCTCGTTGCTATGCACCTAGATAGATCTTGCATGATCGTAGGAATTTCTTTGAAATTACCGCGTTCCCCAACAGTGGCATCCAAGCCAGGTCTATGCGTAGATGTTATATGCAAGAGTAGAACACAAGTGAGCTATGGGCGATAATAGTCATACTGCTTACTAGCATGCCATACTTTGATTCGGCGGTATTGTTGGATGAAGCGGCTCAGACCGACATTACGCGTACGCTTACGCGAGACTGGGTTCTACTGACGTGCTTCACACATAGGTGGCTAGTAAGTGTCTGTTTCTCCAACTTTAGTTGAATCAAGTGTGGCTACGCCCGGTCCTTGTTGAAGGTTAAAATAGCACACTTGATGAAAAATCGTTGTGGTTTTGATGCGTAGGTAAGAATGGTTCTTGCTAAGCCCGTAGCAGCCATGTAAAACTTGCAACAACAAAGTAGAGGACGTCTAACTTGTTTTTACAGGGCATGTTGTGATGTGATATGGTCAAGACGTGATGAGATATAAATTGTTGCATGAGATGATCATGTTTTGCTAAAGTTATTGGCAACTGGTAGGAGCCTTATGGTTGTCTCTTTATTGCATAAGATGCAAGCGCCATATAATTGCTTTACTTTATCGCTATGCGATAGCAATAGTTGGCGAGACGACCATGTGATGACACGTTGATAAAGATCAAGATGATGGAGATCATGGTGTCATGCCGGTGACGATGGAGATCATGTTGGTACTTTGGAGATGAAGATCAAAGGCACAAGATGATGATGGCCATATCATGTCGCATATTTTGATTGCATGTGATGTTTATCTTTTATGCATCTTATTTTGCTTAGAACGTCGGTAGCATTATATGATGATCCCTTACAAAATTTCAAGGTATAAGTGTTCTCCCTGAGTATGCACCGTTGCTATAGTTCTTCGTGCTGAGACACCACGTGATGATCGGGTGTGATAAGCTCTACGTTCACATACAACGAGTGCAAGCCAGTTTTGCACGCGCAGAATACTCGAGTTAAACTTGACGAGCCTAGCATATGTAGATATGGCCTCGGAACACTGGGGACCGAAAGGTCGAGCGTGAATCATATAGTAGATATGATCAACATAGTGATGTTCACCATTGAAAACTACTCCATCTCACGTGATGATTGGACATGGTTTAGTTGATTTGAATCACGTGATCATTTAGATGACTAGAGGGATGTCTATCTAAGTGGGAGTTCTTAAGTAATATGATTAATTGAAATCTAATTTATCATGAACTTAGTCCTGATAGTATTTTGCAAATTATGTTGTAGATCAATAGCTCGCGTTATAGCTTCCTATGTTTTTATATATGTTCCTAGAGAAAACTAAGTTGAAGGATGATAGTAGCAATGATGCGGACCGAGTCCGTGATCTAAGGTTTATCCTCATTGTTGCACAGAAGAATTATGTCCTTGATGCACCGCTAGGTGATAAAACTATTGCAGGAGCAGATGTAGACATTATGAACGTTTGGCTAGCTCAATATGATGACTACTTGATAGTTTAGTGCACCATGCTTAACGACTTAGAATTGGGACTTCAAAGACGTTTTGAACGTCATGGACCATATGAGATGTTCCAAGAGTTGAAGTTAATATTTCAAGCAAATACCCGAGTTGAGAGATATGAAGTCTCCAACAGGTTCTATAGCTAAAAGATGGAGGAGAATAGCTCAAGCAGTGAGCATGTGCTCAGATTATCTGGGTACTACAATTGCTTGAATCAAGTGGGAGTTAATCTTCCAGATAAGATAGTGATTGACAGAGTTCTCTAGTCACCATCACCGAGTTGCTGGAACTTCGTGATGAACTATAGTATGCAAGGGATGACGAAAATGATTCCCGAGCTCTTCGTGATGCTAAAATCGACGAAGGTAGAAATCAAGAAAGAGCATCAAGTGTTGATGATTGACAAGACCACTAGTTTCAAGAAAAGGGAAAAGGGCAAGAAAGGGAACTTCAAGTAGAATGGCAAGCAAGTTTTCACTCCCGTGAAGGAGCCCAAAGCTGGACCTAAGCCTGAAACTGAGTGCGTCTACTACAAAGGAAATGGTCACTAGAAGTGGAACTGCCCCAAATATTTGGTGGATAAGAAGGATGGCAAAGTGAACAAAGGTATATTTGATATACATGTTATTGATGTGTACCTTACTAGTGCTCGTAGTAACCTCTGGGTATCTGATACTTGTTCGGTTTCTAAGATTAGTAACTCGAAACAGGAGTTGCAGAATAAATAGAGACTAGTTGAGGGTGAAGTGATGATGTATGTTGGAAGTGGTTCCAAGATTGATATGATCATCATCGCACACCCCCTATACTTTCGGGGTTAGTGTTGAACCTAAATAAATCTTATTTGGCATTTGCGTTGAGCATGAATATGATTTGATCATGTTTGTTGCAATACGGTTATTCATATAAAGTCAGAGAATAATTGTTGTTCTGTTTACATGAATAAAACCTACCATGGTCATACACCCAATGAAATAGTTTGTTGGATCTTGATTGTAGTGATATACATATTCATAATATTGATGCCAAAAGATGCAAAGTTGATAATGATAGTGCAACTTATTTGTGGCACTGCTGTTTGGGTCATATCGGTGTAAAGCACATGAAGAAACTCCATAAAGATGGACTTTTGGAATCACTTGATTATAAATCATTTGATGCTTGCGAACCGTGCCTTATAGGCAGGATGACTAAAACTCCGTTCTCCAAAACAATGGAACGAGCTACTGACTTATTGGAAATAATACATACCGATGTAGTTGGTCCAATGAGTGTTGAGGCTCATTGCGGGTATCATTATTTTCTTACCTTCACAGATGATTTGAGCAGATATGGTTATATCTACTTAATGAAACATAAGTCTGAAACATTTGAAAAGTTCAAAGAATTTCAGAGTGAAGTGGAAAATCATCATACAAGAAAATAAAGTTTCTACGATCTGATCGTGGAGAAGAATATTTGAGTTACGAGTTTGGTCTTCATTTGAAACAATGTGGAATAGTTTCACAGCTCACACCACCTGGAACACCACATCGTGATGGTGTGTGCGAACGTCGTAACAACACTTTATTGGATATGGTGTGATCTATGATGTCTCTTACTAGGTTACCACTAACGTTTTGGGGTTATGCATTAGAGACAACTGCATTCACTTTAAATAGGGCACCATGAAAATCCGTTGAGATGACGCCTTATGAACTGTGGTTTGCCAAGAAACCAAAGTTGTCGTTTCTTAAAGTTTGGGGCTGCGATGCTTATGTGAAAAAGCTTCAACCTGATAAGCTCGAACCCAAATCGGAGAAATGCGTCTTCATAGAATACCCAAAGGAAGATACACCTTCTATCACAGATCCGAAGGCAGGATCATTGCTAAGAATCGATCCTTTCTAGAGAAGGAGTTTCTCTCGAAAGAAGTGAGTGGGAGGAAAGTAGAACTTGATGAGGTAATTGTACCTTGTCCCGAATTGGAAAGTATTTCATCACAGAAATCAGTTCTAGTGATTCCTACACCAACTAGTGAGGAAGCTAATGATGACGATCATGAAACTTTAGATCAAGTTACTACAGAACCTCGTAGGCCTTCCAGAGTACGGTCCACACCAGAGTGGTATGGTAATCCTGTTCTGAAAGTCATGTTACCAGACCATGGTGAACCTACGAACTATGAGGAAGCGATGATGAGCCCAGATTCCGCGAAATGGCTTGAAGCCATGAAATCTGAGATGGGATCCATATATGAGAACAAAGTGTGGACTTTGGTGAACTTGCCTGATGATCGGCAAGCCATAGAATATAAATGTATTTTCAAGAGGAAGACGGACGCTGATAGTAGTGTTACTATCTACAAAGCTCGACTTGTCATAAAAGGTTTTTCAACAAGTTCAAGGTGTTGACTACAATGAGATTTTCTCAACTGTAGCGATGCTTAAATCCGTCCGAATCATGTTAGTAGTTGCCATATTTTATGAAATCTGGCAAATGGATGTCAAAACTACATTCCTTAAATGGATATTTCTTAATGAAGAGTTGTATATGATGCAACCAGAAGGTTTTGTCAATTCTAAGGGTGCTAACAAAGTGTGCAAGCTCCAGCGATCCATTTATGGACTGGTGCAAGCCTCTCGGAGTTGGAATAAATGCTTTAATAGTGTGATCAAAGCATATGGTTTTATACAGACTTTTGGAGAAGCCTGTATTTACAATAAAGTGAGTGGGAGCTTTGTATCATTTCTAATATTATATGTGAATGACATATTGTTGATTGGAAATGATTTAGAATTTTTGGATAGCATAAAGGGATACTTGAATAAGATTTTTCCAATGAAAGACCTCGGTGAAGCTGCTTACATATTGGGCATCAAGATCTATAGAGATAGACCAAGACGCTTGATAAGATTTTTCAATGAGTAAATACCTTGACAAGTTTTTGAAAGAGTTCAAAATGGATCAGTCAAAGAAGGAATTATTGTCTGTATTACAAGGTGTAAAGTTGAGTAAGACTCAAATCCCGACCATGGTAGAAGATAGAAAGAGAATGAAAGTCATTCCCTATGCCATAGTCATAGGTTCTATAAAGTATGTTGTGTTGTGTACCAGACCTATTGTGCACCTTGCCATGAATTTGGCAAGGGGGTACAATAGTGATCTAAGAGTAGATCACTGGACAATGGTCAAAATTATCCTTAGTGAGGACTAAGGAAATATTTCTCGATTATGGAGGTGATAAAGAGTTCATCGTAAAGTTACCTCGATGTAAGCTTTTACACCAATCCAGATGACTCTAAGTCTTAATCTGGATACATATTAAAAGTGGGAGCAATTAGCTAGAGTAGCTCCATGCAGAGCATTGTAGACATAGAATATTTGCAAAATACATACGGCTCTGAATGTGACAGGCCCGTTGACTAAACTTCTCTCACGAGCAAAACATGATCACACCTTAGTACTCCTAGGGTGTTAATCACATAGTGATGTGAACTAGATTATTGACTCTAGTAAACCCTTTGGGTGTTGGTCACATGGCGATGTGAACTATTGGTGTTAATCACATACAAATGTGAACTATTGGTGTTAAATCACATGGCGATGTGAACTAGATTATTGACTCTGGTGCAAGTGGGAGACTGAAGGAAATATGCCCTAGAGGCAATAATAAAGTTATTATTTATTTCCTTATTT
>NW_025236475.1:0-5275 GCF_018294505.1 Triticum aestivum | reverse complement strand
TGAACTTGATCTGGAGGCTGCAGCACATGAAGCCAACTATGAGCATGAGGATGAAGTCAAGGATTTCATGAAGAGAATCGCCAACCTGAAGCTGGAGGCGGCCGCATTGGAGGAGAAGCTGGATCAGGGAGAAGACCTTTTTCCAAGTGGAGATGATGGACCTCTCGTGAGTAATGATCGGGATTATGAGAGCTCCACCAAAGGAAGGCGCAAGAGGAGGTGCCACAGCAGGGGACGCCGCACAAGAGGACGCCGTACCGGAGGACGCAAGGATGATTGATGAAGACATTTAGTCGACTACCATGTTTATTTTTATTTTTCTGTCGATCAGTTAGGCCGTTATTTTTGATTAGTCGTGAGAATTTGTAATCCGAGATTGAACCATGTTTGAGATGATTGAATAAATGATTGGTGTGATTATGATTGTGCATTCATATGGCTAGTGCTATTTTCTCATTAGACCCTTGTTCTATTCTAATTTTCTCATCCACTTCAAAACACCATATGCCTCCGAGATGTGACCCCGGTTTCAACTTTCCGCCGGAGCTCACCCACCTGATCCAGCAGCAGAATGCCCTCATGCAGATGCTCATCCAGAACCAGAACAACAACAATAGAAATCCACCGCAACCACCCCCTGTTGACAACTTGACCTGCTTCCTAAGGCTGAATCCGCCAGTGTGCTCTAGCAGCACTGAGCCGATTGTGGCTGATGATTGTCTCCGGAAGGTCGGAAGGGAGTTAGCCACTGCTGGATGCACAGATGCAGAGAAGGTGCGCTTTGCCGCACATCAGCTTGATGGACCTGCAGCTTCTTGGTGGGAGAACTACACCGCCACTTATCTGGCTGCCACCGTGACATGGGCTGAGTTCCAGGAGGCCTTCCGCACCGCTCATGTCTCAGCTGGAGCCATGAGTCTGAAGAAGTGTGAGTTCCACAACTTACGCTAGGGGAACCGTACTGTGGGGCAGTATGTGGATGAGTTCAGCAAGTTAGCTTGCTATGCCCCGGATGATGTGGCCACAGATGCCACAAAGCAGGAAAAGTTTCTCGAGGGACTCAATGATGAGCTGGGAATGCAGCTAATGGTGGCTACCTTCAACAACTACCAGGAGTTGGTAGACAAGGTCACCATACTTGAAGGCAAGCAACAGCAAATTGATAGCCGCAAGCGGAAGTATGGCCAGGGGAAGTACAACTCCGGAGCTCAGCAGAAGCCCCGTTATGCCCCATACTCGAGAGGCCATACCCATCACACCCATGGAGGACATAATCATGGAGGACATAACCATGGAGGAAATGGGAACAACCGCAACCACGACAACAAGTCAGGCAATGGAAACGACAATGGCAACCAGCATCGTCCTGCCCCGGCTCAAAAGTATCTTAGTCACATCACCTGTTTCAAGTGCCAGAAAACAGGGCACTATGCCACCGACTACCCGGAGGCCAAGCAGAGGAATGGAAACGGCAATGGAAGCTCAGCAAAGAAGCCCAACCCTTTTCCTCGTGCTTAGGTGAACCACATTGATGTGGAGGACGTCTATGATCAGCTAGACACTGTGGTTGGTAAGTTTTTATTAAATTCACGTCCAGTATTGGTACTCTTTGATTCTGGTGCAACGCATTCATTTATATCAACGGTAGTTGTGGAAAAGTACGGGTTGCCCACTAGAACCCTTAGAAGCCCACTTCAGGTCAGTTCCGCAGGAGGAGAAATGATGGCAGGCTTAGGCTGTCATGCAACCCTCAACATTGGAAACCATAAATTTCCCGCAGACCTCATAGTATTGGAAACCCAGACCTTGGATGTAATCCTAGGCATGGATTGGTTGAGGAAGTTTGAAGGAAACATAGACTGTGCCCGCAAGACGATTCTGCTCACCACACCGGAGCAGAAGAGGATCAAGTATGTATCCAGACGTATCCCGATGAAGAATCAGGTGAATTCCCTCACGGGAGTTGTTCAGGAGGAAGTGCCGGTAGTGCTAGATTTTCTCGATGTGTTTCCAGAGGAATTACCAGGAATGCCACCGGATAGAGACATTGAATTTCTGATTGAGTTATTGCCCGGCACAGCCCTAATATCCAAGAGACCCTATCGGATGCCCCCGAATGATTTGGAAGAGATCAAGAAGAAAATTAATGAGCTATTGGAGAAGGGATATATTCGGCCAACCTCGTCACCTTGGGGAGCCCCAGTTCTTTTGGTAGAGAAGAAGGATGGAACCCTGAGAATGGTTGTGGATTATCGTTTGTTGAACGACGTGACCATCAAGAACAAGTACCCTCTACCGATGATTAATGATTTATTTGATCAGCTAGTTGGAGCCAAGGTATTCTCCAAGATTGATCTTTGATCAGGGTATCATCAGTTGAAGATCCGTGAAAAGGATATACCCAAAACAGCATTCACCACCAGGTATGGTTTATATGAGTATACCGTCATGTCACTCGGATTGACTAATGCCCCTGCATACTTCATGAATTTGATGAACAAGGTATTTATGGAATATCTGGACAAGTTTGTCATGGTGTTCATCGATGATATACTGATTTTCTCCAAGAGCGAGGAAGAGCATAAGGAACATTTGCGTCTAGTTCTGGAGAAACTCCGAGAACATCAGTTGTATGCCAAGTTTAGCAAATGTGAATTTTGGCTGAAGGAAGTCGGATTCCTCGGACATGTTATTTCAGGAGAAGGAATAGCAGTTGACCCCACCAAGGTTTTATCAGTCACCGATTGGCAGTCACCCACCTCAGTCAAGGAGATCTGCAGTTTTCTCCGACTCGCGGGATATTATTGGAGGTTTATTGAGAATTTCTCGAAGATTGCCAAGCCCATGACTGAGCTGTTAAAGAAGGATGCCAAGTACATTGGGACCGAGGATTGTGAAGCCAGTTTCCAGGAATTGAAGAAACGTTTGGTTACAGCCCCAGTGCTGATTTTGCCGGACATACACAAGGATTACCAGGTATATTGTGACGCTTCTTGCCAGGGACTTGGAGGAGTACTCATGCAGGAAAGAAAAGTTGTAGCTTATACCTCTAGACAGCTACGACCTCACGAGATGAATTACGCCACACATCATTAGGAGTTAGCAGCCGTAGTGCATGCACTCAAGACCTGGAGACATTTCCTTATCGGAAACAGTTGTGATGTTTACACGGATCATAAGAGCTTGAAGTATATTTTCACGCAGAAATAGTTGAACCTCAGGCAGAGGAGATGGCTAGAGTTAATCAAGGACTATGACATGAGATTGCATTACCACCCAGGAAAGCCTAATGTTGTAGCAGATGCCTTGAGCCGTAAGAGTTATGTGAATACTCTTATAGCGGGAGGATTACCCTAGGAGTTAGCCGATGACCTCAGAGATCTTTGTATGGAGATAGTTCTGAGAGGATATGTTGCAGCTCTAGAAGTTCAGTCCACTTTGGCCGAAAGAATTCGTGAAGCCCAGAAGTCGGACAAGGAAATTGATGAGATAAAGAAAAGGATGAATGAAGGAAAAGGTAATGGGTTCCGTAAGGATGAATACAGAGCTATATGGTTCAAGGATCGTATTTACGTACCCAATGATCCTAAACTCAGGAAGCTAATTCTTCAAGAGGCTCATGATTCACCGTACTCGATTCACCCCGGTAACACCAAGATGTATCTGGATTTGAAGGAAAGTTTCTGGTGGACGGGTATGAAGAAGGATATTGCCGAGTACGTAGTAGTATGCGATGTTTGCCAACGAGTAAAGGCGGAACATCACAAGCCAGCAGGGTTACCTCAACCTTTGCCGATTCCCGAGTGGAAATGGGAGAAACTTGGAATGGATTTTATCACAGGATTACCCAGGACCCGTGATTCCATCTGGGTAGTGGTTGATTGCTTGACCAAGGTAGCTCATTTCATTCCCGTGAAGACTACCTATACTAGAGCTAAGTTAGCCAAGATATACATGACCAGGATCGTATGTCTGCATGGAGTTCCGAGGAGTATCGTGTCAGATAGAGGAACACAATTTACCTCAAAGTTTTGGAATCAGTTGAATGAAACTTTGTGTACAAGGCTGGAGTTCAGTACAGCTTTTCATCCGCAGACTGATGGACAGACCGAGAGAGTCAACCAGATCCTGGAGGACATGTTGAGAGCTTGTGCGCTAGACTATGGGTCTAGCTGGGATGATAATTTGCCATACACAGAGTTCTCGTACAATCACAGTTATCAGACCAGTCTGAAGATGGCTCCTTTCGAAGCTCTATACGGAAGGAGGTGCAGAACACCATTGTTGCGGGATGGTGTTGGAGATCGAAAACTTTTCGGTCCCGATCTTATCAGAGACTCCGAAGAGAAGGTCAAGCCGATTCGGGATAGACTCAAGGTAGCTCAGTCGAGGCAGAAGCGTTATGCCGACAGTAAACGCAAGGAAGTAACATACAAAGCGGGAGACCGGGCATATCTTCATGTGTCCCCACTTCGTGGAATCGGGAGGTTCAGTGTTAAAGGAAAGTTGGCACCCAGGTTCATTGGCCCCTACAAAATCCTCGAACTTCGTGGAGAAGTTGCTTACAAGCTGGAATTGCCGGAAGGATTGTCCGGAGTTCATGATGTCTTCCATCTTTCTCAGCTGAAGAAATGCCATGCCGAGATGGCTGATATCCCCTTGAGAGACACGGTGCCCCTAGAGGCCATACAGCTCGACAGTGATCTAACTTATGAGGAGAAACCCATCCGAATTCTCGAGACTACGAACAGAGTCACCCGCAACAAGATCATCAAGTTTTGCAAGGTTCTGTGGAGTCATCATTCCGAGGAGGAAGCCACCTGGGAGCGAGAAGAAGACCTCCGCCGAGACCACCCGCACCTATTTGCTAGCCAACCCGAATCTCGAGGGCGAGATTCATCTTAAGGAGGGTAGGTTTGTAACATCCCAAATTTCCCATTTGGAATGTTTTACAATTATAGCTAAGCATCTATACATATTGTTTGAATTGAGTGGCATTTGAATTATTTCAGAGGCTTTTGAGTTTGTTGGAATTTGAATTCAAATTGGCAGTTGAATTTATTTCAAAACAATGCCTTGTAGATCTCACGTAACTATCTCTCTCTTTCTTTCTTTTTTCTCTCTTTCTTTATCTTCTTTTTCTCCTCTGACCGCTGGACCCCACCGCGTTATCTCCTTCCTCGCGAACAACCAGCACCAGAATATCGCCAGCCGTCGACGTCCGCGCTCCCAAAACCCTAACCCGAGCTGTCCCTCCTCCATGAAAGCATGTCCT
>NW_025236474.1:4748-5276 GCF_018294505.1 Triticum aestivum | reverse complement strand
AACATGTTCTGACATCATTTGTTGTTTTTCAGTCATTTACCTAATTGTTTAGTGAGCTAAATGACCGTGAAATAGAAAATCACTACAAAATGAACTCTGAAAATGTTGAAACTTGGCCTGGTATCATTATTTCACCCGCATAGCATGTGCGAAAGAGTAGAGAGGGTCACGGCAAAAACTATACGCACTTCGTGTACAAACTGGACAATCTCTTTCGGAGTATCAGGGTTTCGGACGAGAACTCATCTGTTACACGGGCACTTCAATGTTTTTTAAACTTATTTGAACTCCAGACTTCTTTTGTGTTCAGTATACAGCATTCAAAGCGATGTCATCAATTTCCAACATGTTCTGACATCATTTGTTGTTTTTCAGTCATTTACCAAATTGTTTAGAGAGCTAAATGACCATGAAATTGAAAATCACAACAAAATGAACTGTGAAAATGCTGAAACTTGGCATCGTATCATCATTTCACCCACATAGCATGTGCGAAAGAGTAGAGAGGGTTACGGCAAAAACTGGACG
>NW_025236474.1:3020-4521 GCF_018294505.1 Triticum aestivum | reverse complement strand
CTTATTTGAACTCCGAACTTCTTTTGTGTTCAGTATGCAGCATTCAAAGCGACGTCATCAATTTCCAACATGTTCTGACATCATTTGTTGTTTTTCAGTCATTTACCTAATTGTTTAGAGAGCTAAATGACCATGAAATTGAAAATCACTACAAAATGAACTGTGAAAATGTTGAAACTTGGCATGGTATCCTGATTTCACCCGCATAGCATGTGCAAAAGAGTAGATAGGGTGACGGCAAAAACTAGACGCACTTCGTGTACAAAATGGACAATATCTTTCGGAGTATCAGGGTTTCGGACGAGAACTCATCTGTTACACGGGCACTTCAATGTTTTTTAAACTTATTTGAACTCCGGACTTCTTTTGTGTTTAGTATGCAGCATTCAAAGTGACGTCATCAATTTCCAACATGTTCTGACCTCATTTGTTGTCTTTCAGTCATTTACCTATTTGTTTAGAGAGCTAAATGACCGTGATATTCAAAAATCACTACAAAATGAACTGTGAAAATGTTGAAACTTGGCATGGTATCATCATTTCACCCGCATAGCATGTGCGAAAGATTAGAGAGGGTCACGGCAAACACTAGACGCACTTCGTGTACACACTGGATAATCTCTTACGGAGTATCAGGGTTTCGGACGAGAACTCATCTGTTACACTGGCACTTCAATGTTTTTTAAACTTATTTGAACTCCAGACTTTTTTTGTGTTCAGTATGCAGCATTCAGAGTGACGTCATCAATTTCCAATATGTTCTGACATCATTTGTTGTTTTTCAGCCATTTACCTAATTGTTTAGAGAGCTAAATGACCGTGAAATAGAAAATCACTACAAAATGAACTCTGAAAATGTTGAAACTTGACATGGTATCACTATTTCACCCGCATAGCATGTGAGAAAGAGTAGAGAGGGTCACGGCAAAAACTAGACGCACTTCGTGTACAAACTAGACAATCTCTTTCGGAGTATCAGGCATTCGGATGAGAACTCATCTCTTACACGGGCACTTCAATGTTTTTTAAACTTACTTGAACTCTGAACTTCTTTTGTATTCAGTATGCAGCATTCAAAGCGACGTCATCAATTTCCAACATGTTCTGACATTATTTGTTGTTTTTCGGTCATTTACCTAATTGTTTAGAGAGCTAAATGACCATGAAATTGAAAATCACTACAAAATGAACTGTGAAAATGTTGAAACTTGGCATGCTATCATGATTTCACCCGCATAGCATGTGCAAAAGAGTAGATAGGGTCACGGCAAAAACTAGACGCACTTCGTGTACAAAATGGACAATCTCTTTCGGAGTATCAGGGTTTCGAACGAGAACTCATCTGTTACACGGGCACTTCAATGTTTTTTAAACTTATTTAAACTCTGGACTTCTTTTGTGTTTAGTATGCAGCATTCAAAGTGATGTCATCAATTTCCAACATGTTCTGACATCATTTGTTGTTTTTCAGTCATTTACCTAATTGTTTAGAGAGCTAAAT
>NW_025236474.1:2496-2739 GCF_018294505.1 Triticum aestivum | reverse complement strand
AAAATGAACTATGAAAATGTTGAAACTTGGCATGGTATCATCATTTAACCCGCATAGCATGTGCGAAAGAGTAGAGAGGGTCACGGCAAACACTAGACGCACTTCGTGTACAAACAGGACAATCTCTTTCGGAGTATCAGGGTTTCGGACGAGAACTCATCTGTTACACGGGCACTTCAATGTTTTTTAAACTTGTTTGAACTCCGGACTTCTTTTGTGTTCAATATGCAGCATTCAGAGCGA
>NW_025236474.1:0-1707 GCF_018294505.1 Triticum aestivum | reverse complement strand
CTGAAACTTGGCATCGTATCATCATTTTACCCACATAGCATGTGCGAAAGAGTAGAGAGGGTTACGGCAAAAACTGGACGCACTTCCTGTACAAACTCGACAATATCTTTCGGAGTATCAGGCTTTCGGATGAGAACTCATCTATTACACGGGCACTTCAATGTTTTTTAAACTTATTTGAACTCCGAACTTCTTTTGTGTTCAGTATGCAGCATTCAAAGCGACGTCATCAATTTCCAACATGTTCTGACATCATTTGTTGTTTTTCAGTCATTTACCTAATTGTTTAGAGAGCTAAATGACCATGAAATTGAAAATCACTACAAAATGAACTGTGAAAATGTTGAAACTTGGCATGGTATCATGATTTCACCCGCATAGCATGTGCAAAAGAGTAGATAGGGTCACGGCCAAAACTAGACGCACTTCGTGTACAAAATGGACAATCTCTTTCGGAGTATCAGGGTTTCGGACGAGAACTCATCTGTTACACGGGCACTTCAATGTTTTTTAAACTTATTTGAACTCCGGACTTCTTTTGTGTTTAGTATGTAGCATTCAAAGTGACGTCATCAATTTCCAACATGTTCTGACCTCATTTGTTGTTTTTCAGTCATTTACCTAATTGTTTAGAGAGCTAAATGACCGTGAAATTCAAAAATCACTACAAAATGAACTGTGAAAATGTTGAAACTTGGCATGGTATCATCATTTCACCCGCATAGCATGTGCGAAAGATTAGAGAGGATCACGGCAAACACTAGACGCACTTCGTGTACACACTGGACAATCTCTTTCAGAGTATCAGTGTTTCGGACGAGAACTCGTCTGTTACACGGGCACTTCAATGTTTTTTAAACTTATTTGAACTCCGGACTTTTTTTGTGTTGAGTATGCAGCATTCAGAGCGACGTCATCAATTTCCAAATGTTCTGACATCATTTGTTGTTTTTCAGCCATTTACCTAATTGTTTAGAGAGCTAAATGACCGTGAAATAGAAAATCACTACAAAATGAACTAGGAAAATGTTGAAACTTGACATGGTATCACTATTTCACCCGCATAGCATGTGCGAAAGAGTAGAGAGGGTCACGGCAAAAACTAGACGCACTACGTGTACAAACAGGACAATCTCTTTCGGAGTATCAGTCTTTCGGATGAGAACTCATCTATTACACGGACACTTCAATGTTTTTTAAACTTACTTGAACTCTGAACTTCTTTTGTATTCAGTATGCAGCATTCAAAGCGAAGTCATCAATTTCCAACATTCTCTGACATCATTTGTTGTTTTTCGGTCATTTACCTAATTCTTTAGAGAGCTAAATGACCATGAAATTGAAAATCACTACAAAATGAACTGTGAAAATGTTGAAACTTGGCATGGTATCATGATTTCACCCGCATAGCATGTGCAAAATAGTAGATAGGGTCACGGCAAAAACTAAACGCACTTCATGTACAAAATGGACAATCTCTTTCGGAGTATCAGGGTTTCGGACGAGAACTCATCTGTTACACGGGCACTTCAATGTTTTTTAAACTTATTTGAACTCCAGACTTCTTTTGTGTTTAGTATGCAGCATTCAAAGTGACGTCATCAATTTCCAACATGTTCTGACATCATTTGTTGTTTTTCAGTTATTTACCTAATTGTTTAGAGACCTAAATGACCATGAAATTGAAAATCACTACAAAATGAACTA
>NW_025236473.1:0-5277 GCF_018294505.1 Triticum aestivum | reverse complement strand
ATTGAAGATGAAATAAATAAATCAAATGATCCTCTTTTCAAATTCGAGAAAACTTTCAAATAAGAAAATAACGAAATCTCCAACTCTCTCCGAAGGTCCTTGAGTTGCGTGAAATTTCTAGGATCGACCAAAATGCAAGAAAATAAAATATGCATGATGATCTATTCCAAATTGAAAATAAATTCAAAGGGGCTTTGAATTTAATTCTTTGAAACTCCCAACTCATATTTCATATAATTTGAAGAAGTCATTTTATCTTCTCTCGTGAAAATCATTGAGTCGCATAAAGTTTCAGAATTGGAATATTTCCAAATGAAATTCAATTATTTTTCAAACACCCTTTTCATTTTTAAATGGAAGAAGTCATGTCATCTTCTCTCTAGGGTTTTGTGTTTGAAAAGCATTTGAATTCACGGAGAGCATAAAATGCAAAAATGAAAGTTTGGGAAAGTCCTTTTATTCCCTCTCATTTAACTTTCAAAAAGGTTTTGAAATCACTCACTTTCAGTCAATCAATCAAGCAATCAATCAAATCTATCTATTTGTTTATAACATTCCAAAATTTAGAATTTTGGGATGTTACAAACTACCACCCTTAAAATGAATCTCGTCCTCGAGATTCGGAGAGGCTAGAAAGAATAGGTTAGGGTTTGGGGGTCTTCTCAAAGTCCATCGATCATCTCCGAGGTCTCGGGTGCTACCACCCTTAGAAACATTGTTACGGTTGCATCAGAACTCATATACTCCATCCTTATCGTTGACAGTGTCAGTCTTCTCAGATATTAAGGATAATCCCTTCTCTGGGCTCTTCCGGTAGTGGCACAACCTTTTCCTTAATTCTTATGTCCTTTCATCTTGGCAAGGTTATTCTGAAATTGGGTCTTCTTAGCTGACGGTCTGGCGCCAAAACTAAACAACTATCGATATCTCAAGGCGGTCAACAATTTATGGTTTCTCCTGCAGGAAAGGGTTTGGGTTGAACCTCACCGTATAACCTACGGTTGGCAACAACTGCCGTGTACAAGGGAAAAAAAATACCTGTACCTTTCTAAGGTTCAAACAAGGTTTTGATCGTCGTCTCTCCACTATAGGTAAGTCACTCAGATTTACCATCCCATATAGCAAAGCGAATAATAAGAGTAAGTCGGTATGGTGATCAATCCATCCCGCACCCAAATCATTTCCTTGTACATGGTTTAGCGAATCTCGCATTCTAACACTCGGTCATCCTCACAAGCATTGCAGAATTCTTCTTGTCGACGAACCAAGTTCGGAAAATCCATTGATTCTGCAAGCCAAACAAACATCTGTCGTTACTTAACAACTCTCAGGTTTTGCGTAAACTCCTATAGAATCGTCGGTTGATACAAGTCGTAACTTCTTCCGGGGTTTTTCCTTCAGCAAGAGTGTGCTTGCTTCTTGGCAGGTCCTGGGGCCTGTGGGTTATGGCCCATCTCATCACTTGCAAATCTTGAACTCATCATCTGGGCAACTGATCATTATCCCAACTTCCAACTTCCTAGTATTCTTAAATCCATCCAATTGTACTGTCTCTTTTCCTTATATTTGCACCAAACGGGGACATGATTACTCAGACTCTTCATGGAATTTCCATTGATCCATATTTCCAACATCATACCTCCTTGCGTTTTTAAGTCTGCATAACTCTTCTACCTGGACTGAGCTACCTTCAGTCTATCTCGAATCAGCTTAACATTCTCTTCTGACTCCTTGATCACATTTGGTCCAAACAACTGACGGTCTCCAACTTCATCCCACATACTCTTGGGGCATCACACATATCGAGACAAAACTCATGTTCATTTTTGCCCAAAATCCATGCAGTGGAGTATCTTTATCCTTTCTGGGGGTCAAAGGTTCTTACAGGGTACTACCACCCTTAAAATGCACAATCTTCCATAGACCATATTTCTCTTATCCTCAAAAATGGTCAAAATCCTCCTTCATAGAGTAGCAATTCATAAAATCCATATCAGTACCAACGAGGCTAACTTTATTAATTCTCAAATCATTACAATCTCCTGTTTTTCCATTACATGCCCCAATTCAATACCTCTATATAAAAGAAAATGTTCTCACTACCACTACTATATTACTACTGTTACAAACTCAACTATTTATCACAAGTCTCCTTCTCCTTCGGACAACCTCTGGCAAAGTGCCCTGCTCCATTACAACGGAAACACATTACTTCTGACAGGTTTCGAGGTTTCCTCATGATCACATAGCCTCCTTGGGTCCTTATCTTCCCTCTTGGGCAATCGTTGAAGTAGTGCCCTGGATTTTTGCACCTGAAACATGTGATATGACTCAGGTCTTTCTTTGTGGAAATTGGGTTGTTCCTAGAATCCAACCTACTTCTCTTTCTGGACTTTTCCATTCCAATCAGGGCTTCTATTTCCAGTGGGTCATACTCTACTTCCTCTGTCGGGAATTCTACTAGATCTCCATTCAGACAATCTTGGGAGATGTGTCCTTCTTCTCCACATGAATAGCATGACTTAGTGCAGGGTCTAATTGGCTCTTCTTTGGGTGTGTCCTCCACCTCTTTCTTCATCACAGGTTCTTCTAAACCTTCCATGAGGGCTCCTTTCATTTCTTCTTCCTTCAGCTGGATGGTTCGTTGTACCATGGGGTAAATGTGACACTGAGCAGGGTAGTGGGTAGTCCCTTCACACAAGAAACAAGTAATCTGTCTAGTTGGGCATTCTTCAGTTGGGTGACTTCCTTCACAATTAGGGCATTCATACTTGTGTTCCTTATGGGTGTGTCTGATTTCTCCACAAATCTTGCATGCACAAGGTTTCTTCATATCCTTTCCATAAGGCTTCAACTTCTGGGACACAAACTGAGACTTTAGCAAGGTCAACTTAAATTCTTTCCAAGTGGTTACTCCTTGCCATCCATTGATGGTTTGGTACATCCTCCACCAAGTAGCAGCACCTCTTTCAAAGCATTGAAGAGCATGCTGGGCCATATCCTTTCCGGCTATAGGGTTGTTCTCCATATGATCCTCCATGTTCTGAATCTATCGGTCTGTCTCCAATTGACTCATTGGTCCAGAAAATACAAGCTCATCTTCATTCATCTTCTATTGGGTCCATGGGTTTTGGGGTGAGATAAGAGAGATCAAGAGAGGGATGCACTCAATGCAAGCAACAGTTTTGAAAGACAGATTTTTTTTTGTTGTGGCTGTCGAGAAAACATCAAACAAATGACAGCTCACAAGCATCGCATCTAACGTAGGTATATAACAGGGGTTTGGTCTTCTAAAGGTCAATAAATCTTCAACGTCTCCAAACTCTTCAAGTCATGTTCATGCCTCCAATGGCTTCTTCCGATCGTGCTTGTCCTGCTCAAGTTCTTTTGCCAGATCATCTCTGTTGACGCGAAGTCTCTCGCGACGTCCTTCAATATTTCTGGAGTTACGTTCCAACTGCCGGTTTCAACATCCTTGACATGATCCATGATCCTACTGTCCTTCAGTTACTGTCAAATCTCCGGTATCTCGATGTTTTGCTCCTTCATCTTGTCTACTTTCAGCTTCTGGTTCCTGAGTTTCTTCACGAAATACTTCTTTGCCGAATACTGCTTCTGCAGGTCCCTCCTAAACTTCCTGATGTAATATTCCAGATCCTGGTGATGTACCAGCTATGTTAAAACTGCATCCTTCGCTGACAGATGCTCCTTCAGCGTTCTACCATTCAATTCTTCCATGCATCTGCACGCTTAACTCCGCATGGTGACAATAGAATAGGCGGGCAATAACACCATCGTTAGCCATGTATATGCCCATGTTACTGCCATGAGCTTTCATTTCATGATTGATATCTCCTGTCTTAGAGTTTTCTTGACAAAACTTTGAGTTCTAATGCTCCATGTTCCGGTCCTTCTCCGATACACCTTGATCCCGGGTATTGACAGGTTTCATAGTCTGCCAAGTTCCATAAGGGTAACCTTCCTGGGTCATACAAATCCGGAAATTCTTCAAAGCCTTCAAATTCTCCTAGTCTTCGGAGTCTTCAACAGTTGTAGTTTCCATTTACACGGTAAAATCCTCTTCATTCCAAATGGTCTTAGTTGTTCGATATCTTGTCTCCTTGGAGTGGTCTCATCAGTCAAATCTTCGAGTGGTCAAAAGGGAAAAGGGGTATGGTCTCACTAAAAAGGGAATATTTGAATAAACTCAGAAGAGAAGAGAGGTAAAAGATCTTTTGAAATGGAAAGTTGTAGAGAAAAATCTTTGCTATTGGCTTGCCAGTTTCTAGGGTCACGTCCTACAGTCAACATGTGCTCTGATACCATCTTGTAGCGACCCGACCCGAATGGATCAAGTCTCTGTGCTTTAGTGTCATCCCTGGATCGGTATGCTGACACACACAGTACTCGAAGGATTTATAACAGAGGTAAATCACATGTATAAAGTAACGTAAAAACTATTACCTCAATCCAAAATATAGCGGAAGCAACAAGGTTGTGGATTCCCATCAACACCAACGGCAAAGTTGAGTGTAGAAATCGTAACCCTAACGTACACTTACTCGTCGTAAGAAACCTGCAACATGAGACGTTGCAGCCCGAAACGGGTCAGTACATTGAATGTACTGGCAAATTCACACCATAGAGAATGATGAACAATGGCTATCACTATATGCATATTTGGCTGGTGGAAAAGCTCTATGGTTATAAGGTTTTTGCGTAAAGCCAATTTTTCCCTACTGCAAAGGAATAAATTTTATTTACTATCATGGTGGTTGTGAAACATTGAGAATGGTTGACAGCATTCTCAATCCCAATTAAAAGTACTCATTTAAAAACCCAACAACATTAATTAGAAGTAACATGTTGAGATTCACTCGATATTCAAGTACTAGATACTCAAGTTGTCCATAACCGGGGACACGGCTAATCATGATTAGTTTGTTACTCTGCAGAGGTTTGCGCACTTTTCCCCACATGACTCGATCGCCTCCGTTTGTTTTCTCGCACTGCATGATGTTTGAGAAACGGATGACCGAGACATAGTCTTTCAGAAGCACTAGCACCTTACATGTGGGGTAGACCGGTACACCTACATCCCCTACATCTGCTAGTCCACCCCGTAAGAGTTCGCACAACTTAGTCAACTATGCTAGAGCCCATAGTAGCATGTGGCTGCACACGGAAGTTTCCAGTTTGAAATATCTTATGATCCCTTTGAGCCTGGGTGGCGGTCCAAAAAAAACAGGCAAGTCCTGATAGACATCAGGTGCCTCA
>NW_025236472.1:0-5278 GCF_018294505.1 Triticum aestivum | reverse complement strand
AAACGAGAAACATGTCCTTTGTCCTTTTCAGGTACTTCAGGATATTCTTGACCGCTGTCCAGTGTTCCTTGCCGGGATTACTTTGGTACCTTCCTACCAAACTTACGGCAAGGTTTACATCAGGTCTGGTACACAGCATGGCATACATAATAGATCCTATGGCTGAGGCATAGGGGATGACACTCATCTCTTCTTTATCTTTTGCCGTGGTCGGGCATTGAGCCGAGCTCAATCTCACACCTTGCAATACAGGCAAGAACCCTTTCTTGGACTGATCCATTTTGAAATTCTTCAAAATCTTATCAAGGTATGTTCTTTGTGAAAGACCTATGAGGCATCTCGATCTATCCCTATAGATCTTGATGCCTAATATGTAAGAAGCTTCTCCAGGGTCCTTCATTGAAAAACACTTATTCAAGTAGGCCTTAATGCTGTCCAAGAATTCTATATCATTTCCCATCAAAAGTATGTCATCTACATATCATATGAGAAATGCTACATATCATTACCCAAACGCTTTGATCATCTCATCAAAGCGAATGTTCCAACTCCGAGATGCTTGCACCAGCCCATAAATGGATCGCTGGAGCTTGCATACTTTGCTAGCATTCTTAGGATCAACAAAACCTTCCGGCTGCATCATATACGGCTCTTCCTTAAGATAACCGTTAAGGAATGCCGTTTTGACATCCATCTGCCATATCTCATAATCATAGTATGCGGCAATTGCTAACATGATTCGGACGGACTTAAGCTTCGCTACGGGAGAGAAAGTCTCATCGTAGTCAATCCCTTGAACTTGCCGATAACCCTTAGCGACAAGTCGAGCTTTATAGATGGTGACATTACCATCCGCGTCCATCTTCTTCTTAAAGATCCATTTGTTTTCTATCGCTCGCTGATCATCGGGCAAGTCAGTCAAAGTCCACACTTTGTTTTCATACATGGATTCTATCTCGGATTGCATGGCTTCTAGCCATTTGTTGGAATCTGGGCCCGCCATCGCTTCTTCATAGTTCGAAGGTTCACCATTGTCTAACAACATGATTTCCAGGACAGGGTTGCCATACCACTCTGGTGTGGAATGTGTCCTTGTGGACCTACGAAGTTCAGTAGCAACTTGATCCGAAGTACCTTGATCATCATCATTAATTCCCTCTCCAGTAGGTGTAGGCACCACAGGAACATTTTCCTGAGCTGCACTACTTTCCGGTTCAAGAGGTAGTACTTCATCGAGTTCTACTTTCCTCCCACTTAGTCCTTTCGAGAGAAACTCTTTTTCCAGAAAGGATCTGTTCTTAGCAACAAAGATCTTGCCCTCGGAATGCATTTTTACGACTTGGGTTCGAGCTTTTCTGGTTGAAGTTTCTTGACATAAGCATCGCATCCCCAAACTTTTAGAAACGACAGCTTAGGTTTCTTCCCAAACCATAATTCAGACGGTGTCGTCTCAACGGATTTAGACGGTGCCCTATTTAAAGTGAATGTAGTTGTCTCTAGAGCGTATCCCCAAAATGATAGCGGTAAATCGGTAAGAGACATCATAGATCGCACCATATCCAATAGAGTGCGATTACGACGTTCGGACACACCGTTACGCTGAGGTGTTCCAGGCAGCGTGAGTTGTGAAACGATTCCACATTTCCTTAAGTGTGTACCAAATTCGTGACTTAAGTATTCTCCTCCACGATCTGATCGTAGGAACTTTATCTTTCGGTCACGTTGATTCTCTACCTCATTCTGAAATTCCTTGAACTTTTCAAAGGTCTCAGACTTGTGTTTAATCAAGTAGACATACCCATATCTACTCAAGTCATCAGTGAGAGTGAGAACATAACGATATCCTCCGCGAGCCTCAACGCTCATTGGACCGCACACATCGGTATGTATGATTTCCAATAAGTTGGTTGCTCGCTCCATTGTTCCGAAGAACGGAGTCTTGGTCATTTTACCCATGAGGCATGGTTCGCACGTGTCAAATGATTCATAATCGAGAGACTCTAAAAGTCCATCAGTATGGAGCTTCTTCATGCGCTTGACACCTATGTGACCAAGGCGGCAGTGCCACAAGTATGTGGGACCATTGTTATCAACCTTACATCTTTTGGTATTCACACTATGAATATGTGTAACATTACGTTTGAGATTCATTAAGAATAAACCATTGACCATCGGGGCATGACCATAAAACATATCTCTCATATAAATAGAACAACCATTATTCTTGGATTTAAATGAGTAGCCATCTCACATTAAACGAGATCCAGATACAATGTTCATGCTCAAACTTGGCACTAAATAACAATTATTGATGTTTAAAACTAATCCTGTAGGTAAATGTAGAGGTAGCGTGCCGACGGCGATCACATCGACCTTGGAACCATTCCCGACGCGCATCGTCACCTTGTCCTTCGCCAGTCTCCGCTTATTCCACAGCTCCTGCTGTGAGTTACAAATATGAGCAACGGCACCGGTATAAAATACCCAGGAGTTACCACGAGTACTGGTAAGGTACACATCAATTACATGTATATCAAATATACCTTTAGTGTTGCCGGCCTTCTTGTCCGCTAAGTATTTGGGGCAGTTCCGCTTCCAGTGACCCTTCCCTTTGCAATAAAAACACTCAGTCTCAGGCTTGGGTCCATTCTTTGACTTCTTCCCGGCAACTGGCTTACCGGGCGCGGCAACATCTTTGCCGTCCTTCTTGAAGTTCTTCTTACCCTTGCCCTTCTTGAACTTAGTGGTCTTATTGACCATCAACACTTGATGTTCTTTCTTGGTTTCAACCTCTGCTGACTTCAGCATTGAAAATACTTCAGGAATGGTCTGCACCATCCCCTGCATATTGTAGTTCTGCACAAAGCTCTTGTAGCTTGGTGGGAGCGACTGAAGGATTCTGTCAATGACCGCCTCGTCCGGGAGGTTGATCTCCAGCTGGGACAGGTGGTTGTGCAACCCAGACATTTTGAGTATGTGCTCACTGACAGAACTGTTTTCCTCCATCTTACAACTATAGAACTTGTCGGAGACTTCATATCTCTTGACCCGGGCATGAGCTTGAAAAACCATTTTCAGCTCCTCGAACATCTCATATGCTCCGTGTCGCTCAAAACGCTTTTGGAGCCCCGGTTCTAAGCTGTAAAGCATGCCGCACTGAACGAGGGAGTAATCATCAGCACGTGACTTCCAAGCGTTCATAACGTCTTGGTTCTCTGGGATGGGTGCTTCACCTAGCGGTGCTTCTAGGACATAATCTTTCTTGGCTGCTATAAGGATGATCCTCAGGTTCCGGACCCAGTCCGAATAGTTGCTGCCATCATCTTTCAGCTTGGTTTTCTCTAGGAAAGCGTTGAAGTTCATGTTGACATGAGCGTTGGCCATTTGATCTACAAGAAATATTTTGCAAAGGTTTTAGACTAAGTTCATGATAATTAAGTTCATCTAATCAAATTATTTAATGAACTCCCACTCAGATTGACATCCCTCTAGTCATCTAAGTGTTACATGATCCGAGTCGACTAGGCCGTGTTCGATCATCACGTGAGACGGACTAGTCATCATCGGTGAACATCTCCATGTTGATCGTATCTTCTATACGACTCATGTTCGACCTTTCGGTCTCTTGTGTTCCGAGGCCATGTATGTACATGCTAGGCTCGTCAAGTTAACCCTAAGTGTTTCTGCATGTGTAAAACTGTCTTACACCTGTTGTATGTGAACGTAAGGATCTATAACACCCGATCATCACGTGGTGCTTCGGAACGACGACCTTTAGCAACGGCGCACAGTTAGGGGGAACACTTTCTTGAAATTGTTATAAGGGATCATCTTATTTACTACCGTCGTTCTAAGTAAACAAGATGCATAAACATAATAAACATCACACGCAATTATATAAAGTGGTCACATGATATGGCCAATATCATATAGCTCCTTCGATCTCCATCTTCGGGGCTCCATGATCATCTTCGTCACCGACATGACACCATGATCTCCATCATCATGATCTCCATCATCGTGTCTTCATGAAGTTGTCACGACAACGACTACTTCTACTTCTATGGCTAACGTGTTTAGCAATAAAGTAAAGTAATTAAGATGGCGTTCTTCAATGACACGCAGGTCATACAAAAAATAAAGACAACTCCTATGGCTCCTGCCGGTTGTCATACTCATCGACATGCAAGTCGTGATTCCTATTACAAGAACATGATCTCATACATCACAATATATCATTCATCATTCATCACAACTTCTGGCCATATCACATCACATGACAATTGCTGCAAAAACAAGTTAGACGTTTTCTAATTGTTGTTGCATCTTTTACGTGGCTGCAATTGGGTTCTAGCAAGAACGTTTTCTTACCTACGAATAACCACAATGTGATTTTGTCAACTTCTATTTACCCTTCATAAGGACCCTTTTCATCTAATCCGCTCCAACTAAAGTAGGAGAGATAGACACCCGCTAGCCACCTTATGCAACTAGTGCATGTCAGTCGGTGGAACCTGTCTCACGTAAGCGTACGTGTAAGGTCGGTCCGGGCCGCTTCATCCCACAATACCGCTGAAGCAAGAAAAGACTAGTAGCGGCAAGCAAGTTGACAAGATCTACACCCACAACAAATTGTGTTCTACTCGTGCAATAGAGAACTAAGCATAGACCTAGCTCATGATGCCACTGTTGGGGAACGTTGCAGAAAATTAAAAAAAATTCTACGGTTTCACCAAGATCCATCTATGAGTTCATCTAAGCAACGAGTCATGGGAGAGAGATGCATCTACATACCACTTGTAGATCGCGTGCGGAAGCGTTCAAGGGAACGGTGATGATGGATTCGTACTCGCCGTGATTCAAATCACCGATGACCAAGTGT
The DNA here is from genome assembly GCF_018294505.1 of Triticum aestivum. Taxonomy (NCBI): domain Eukaryota; kingdom Viridiplantae; phylum Streptophyta; class Magnoliopsida; order Poales; family Poaceae; genus Triticum; species Triticum aestivum. Next base: position 396 of record NW_025236472.1, on the reverse strand, counting down.
TGAACGGACAGCACCTCCGCTTTCAACACACGTACGGAATGGACGACGTCTCCTCCTTCTTGATCCAGCAAGGGGGAAGGAGAGGTTGAGGAAGAAGGCTCCAGCAGCAGCACGACGGCGTGATGATGGTGGAGAGGCAGTACTCCGACAGGGCTTCGCCAAGCACTCAATGGAGGAGGTGAGGTGTTGGGGAGGGGAGGGGCTACGCCTTGGATCAGGTGTTCGGCCCTCCCCTCTCCCCTCTATTTATAGGGGAGGGGGGAAGGGGGCCGGCCCCCTCTAGATGAGATCTAGAGGGGGGGCGGCCAGGGAGGGGGGGCTTGCCCCCCAAGCAAGGGGGGCGCCCCCACTAGGGTTCCCTCCCCAACCCTAGGCGCATGGGCCCAAGGGGGGGGG
>NW_025236471.1:0-5278 GCF_018294505.1 Triticum aestivum | reverse complement strand
CTTCTAAGGTCATGGCTTGGGGTATTGGACAGGCTGGTCTCCTGGTCGAAGTCATTGCAGTGTGTGCTACGGAAGGCTATTGTCAAAGGTCATTACCTTTCTCTCGTAATCATGCTGACATACACAAGGCTTTCCTTCACAGGTCCCCACGTTGACTTGCCGTCATGGCTACGCCCTTTTCATCAAAGAAACTCTTCTTAAGAAGACCCTTTTGTCTCACAACAAAGCTTCTTTGAGAATCCAACTTCACAGCACCATCGCAAAGGTTTCTTCATCACTCAATTAGTCCAAACACAATGAAATTTTACGAGGATTTTTTCTGGAAAATATGAGACCCTAGAAGCTCCATGGAAGGACCAGAAGAGCTACAAGGGCCCCACAAGCCAGCAGGGGCGCCCTCGAGGGGTAGGGGGAGCCACACTGACTTGTGAGCCCTCATAGCTTCGTTTGCTCTAATTTTTGGACTATAAATTTTCACATATTCAGAAGCCCTCGAGGCGAGACCCGATACAATTTAATCACGACTTCAAAGCCACTGTTCCGAAGATATCCCTTCTGGAACCCTTTCTGGCACTCTATCATAAGGGAGAATCATTGGGCAGGCCATCTTAGGGGAAAGCTACAACCGTCATGATGATACATGACTAGTTCCTTAGGGGGAAAAATGCTTCGACCGACTTAGGGAAAGCTACAACCGTCATGATGAAAAGCTTCACCTATATGAAAAAGGTTCAACCGGCGTGAAAAAAAAGCTTCCACCGGCCTGAGAAAAATATTCACCCGACGTGTTGATTTTTGCGTGAACGGTGACGTTGAGAGCTGCGGGCGGTGGCATGGTTGTACTATGACGATGGCAGCTAGGTCCTGCAACTACAGAAACAGCGGATGTGCTATAAGGCGGTGGCGATTTGCTACAGGGCAACGTGTCCTGCTGGAACCGGCGAGGTTGGTGCTGCGAGAGTGACCACCGGCGACGAGGGCAGCGATCATCGGTGGGCCAAGCGGGACAGGACGGCCGACGACCTGGCTAGCATCTCGGAGGATCACGGCGTGGACACGGTGGAGAGGTGCCATGGATCCTTTCTGTTTTTCTTAACGAAAAGCAATTGGAGAATAGATCGTGTGGCTACAACTACGCATATCGTACATGTGTAGTGCGAGGGGCCGGCCCTTATCATTGCCCATTTAGCAATCATTGATTTGTGAGAAACAATAAATACTCTTTACAAACCAACATGTGGTCGGATGGTTAGGAGGACATAATATCCTCAACCCATTAGGGTTCATGTCCTGATGCTCACATTTATTATAAATTTATTTCAGGTCCGTCGATGCGTGTGCAGTGGGAGGAGACGTTCCCGTCGACTACGAGTCGCTCAGAAAGGTGCTCATAGGGATAGATTGTGCATGTTTGCGTTCGTAGGGATGAGTGTATGTGTGTATATATAAGCATTTGTGTCTATACTGCTTTCATAAGGATTTTTCCTTTCTGTTTTTTTCTAAACAAAGCAGTTAAAGAATAGATTGTGCAGCTAGAACCACACACATCTTACATGGGCGGTAAGATCGGCCGAAATTTCGGCCGGCCTGCCGGCGCCTTTCATTGCCATTTACTAGCAATCATCAACTTTGTGAGAAACAATAAATACTCTCTTCGTTTCTTGATGTCAATTAATATATGAGATGGATATACATCACGAAAAAACGAGAAAACGTTTTGAAAACGGGACACACTCTAAAGTCTGAACCTATCAATACAGTAGTACTACATCTGAAGGATCCCACTCTCGTTCCGGCTGTTGGATCGGCTCCACCTCCACGCTACCTCCTCCCGGCCAATTGATGATTCGCCGGCGGCCCCATTGGATTGACCGGCGAATCTCAGCCAGATCCTCATCCCCGTCTCCCTCACCGCCTCTCGGGGCTCGACTGCCTGCCTGCTGCTGCTCCAGCCCCCGTCCGGCAGGCCATCCGAGCTGATGGCCAGATCTCCGGACTGGGCGGGCCTCGACGACGGGCCGGCTGGGCTCATCGCCGACCGCGTCCTCGACTTTGACGTCGCTGATTACGTCCGCCTCCGCGCCGTATGCCGCTCCTGGCGGCGCTGCTCCTCGAATCCGCGCGCGCACGGCGTCCTGGCCGCCGGTTCCACCCACGGCGATGGACTATGCTCGCGGAGGAACACGCCGCGCCCAACCGTCGCTCCTTCCTCAACACATCCACCGGCGAGTGCGTCCAGGTGGACATCCCCGAGCTCCGTGACCACAAGCTGCTCGCCATCACGGCCGAGTGCCTCCTCGTCCTGCTCCATGACGGTGACCACGTCCTCCTGCTCAACCCGCTGACCCGTCGCCTCCTCACTGACCTCCCGCCGGTCACCACTCTGCTGCCTCCACAAGGCGACCTTTGGCGCTTGCCTTACTCCATCAGTGACATTACTGCATGTGGCTCAAGTGATGATGCAACAGTAGTGCTTTGTTTCAACAAGTTGGGTATTTTTGGCACGGCCAAGCCCGGCGACGACCACTGGTCGTCACTATCCTACCAGGATGATTTGTGGGAGGTAGCACCCATAATGTTCGCAGGTCGCTTCTACTGTGTCAATCAAGGTGCTCTCATGGTGCTGGAGACGAGCCCACCACGGCTGGAGGTGGCTGCTGAGCTGCATATCCGGGATTCCGCCGAGAGAGATACCGAGCACCTCGTGGAAAATGATGGGGTGTTGTTGCTGGTTCACCGCACGCTCTCAGGGACCCGGTATAATTTTAAGCCGAGCTATGACCTGTATCAGGTAGATCTAGGAAAAGGGACAGTATTCTTGGTCAATAGCCTAGGTGCTGGTCGAGCATTGTTCATGGGCATGCATAGGTCACTCTCGGTGCCTATCAAGGCTTTCCCCTCCGGCTCCATCGCCGGTGATACCATCTACCCGAGCTTCGAGTTCCACGAGAGGTACAACGCCGAGGGTTACCATCTCGCTGATCGAAGCATCACACCTGCTTCCTCCTTCCTAGATGTCATGCTAAAACGACCCCAGACTCTTGTGGACTGCCTTAACTTTAGCATTACCAGCAACTTACGATTGCTTAGTTATTCCTCTTCTTTTTGTATTTGATGATTATCATCTTGTTAGCTGTAAGCATGGTTCCCTGATCATTTGCTGCTACTGTTGTGTTGTCGCCTGACGGTTTCTAATCCTTTTTAGATACTGCATTTGCAGTTCCCTGTGCCCGGGATGTTAATGCTTCTGTAAATGCTGAATATTGTGTTCCATTCTAGTAATGGAACAGGGCCCCAAGGTCCTATGCTAAAGAAAATATACCTGGTCAGTGTACATGTCATCGCTAATGCATGTGTTAGGAGCTGATGCATGTGTGTTGATGTTGTGGTTGGTTAATTACCGTGAATGAAGATTACAGGAAACTTTTCCTGGATATAAAGGGTTGTACCTTATATATTATGGTAACTACTATTCTATGCTCCTGGATTCACCAAAAAAATGTTGTATATTCTGAATGATAACCATCGGAGCCAATTGCACCATGGGTCACATAACTTGTCATGCATCTTCTATAAAGTTAGCAAAACGATCACAATAAGCCACGACCAACCCACTCGGACATGGCCATGCATATGTGGCCAATTTTGGTATGAAAACTGACCTCCGCCCCTTTCTTCCTCCTTGCCGGACAAGGTCACAACAGTGGGCGAGCGCGTCGGCAATGAATTTGGTGGTGCACCACTGTGCTCCCACTCGCAGCATCGAACATGCTAGCCTTGCATCACCACCACGCGGGAAAGGAGATGGCCTAGGACGGGAAAGGTGTAAACAACAAAAAATAATTCTTTTATGATACACAAACTTGGTGTCGGCTCAATTGGCTAGCGCATGTGGACTGCCTACCTAAGGTCAGGGTTTGAATACCTGCCTCACTCCACCCCATGCATTAATTTAGTTCTTTGTTTACTTCTTTCTTTCATCGACAGACAAGACCCGCATGGAAGAGAGAACGTGAGATGACGAGGCGACGTTGTTTGCCATGTAGACTGTTTGAACAGTCAACAAACTGTCATGTAAACAAAATACAAAGCTATACGGTGAGCCAGTAGTAGTATAATCATATGAATGTGTATTCAATGACCGTAACGAGGGTATTCTGAAGTCCAGTGACCAGAGTGTACTGTTTCCTAAACTTCAGTGACCGCTAGTGTATTTAGCTCTTCTCCAAATAAAAGAAAACCAAGTTTAGAACGCCGGATTTCTTTGCCTTATTACCACTATTCCCCACCCCCCACGCGTGTGCGCTCTTGCCCTTCAGCTCTCGGTCACGCGCGCCACATGTTGCATGCATGCATTTTTAGAGGCATTAGGGCATCTCTATAGCAGACCCCCTAAAACCTATAACTGAGGACCAAAGTGAGTTATCAAGAGCTAACACTAGCTAACATACCATGGTGTATAATCCTTCAAAAATATGGCTTTTGCTCCCTAATTATATTTGGCCCAACCTGAGCCAACAGAACAAAGTGAGGAGACATTCCGCTTGGTGTGGTGATGGCCAACAGTTGGCGCACTCCCAAATTTGCGTCCCCCCGCGATAAAATTTTGTGCCGCGATTGGAAACCTAGCCCACACCCCCTTCACACCGCCGCCACCACCGACTCATGTGTCTATTGGCCGAGATTCGCGTCGCCACCGTCGTTGCTATTGAATTGAAGTTCGTTATCGTAGCCGCATCCCGAGCACGCGCCACCTCCCTAAGCTCCCGTGCCACCTATCTAAGGCGTGTTTCCTTGCCGTCCGCCGCAGCCTTCTCTATCATGGGCAACTGCATCTCCCCCAAGCTAACGTTGGCGCTATGGTGCGATAGAGGGTGACGACGTGGAATATGTTGACTCCCAGGCGTCGCGCCAGGCTCGCTACCGAGGAGTGTGCCATCTAAACACGGCTCCAAGCTCTCTGTACACGGTCTCAGAGGAGGCGGATGAGGGTGCGCCATTATATCTAGCCGCTGGATTCGATGTGGTGGACACGATGGCCAGGGGCGACGACATCCGCCTCATATGCGTGACCGAGTCGGAGAGGACGAGGGGAGTGGAGGAGCATCGCCAGCAATGTGAGATGAAGGCGGCCAGGACAAAGGAGCGTCACCACCAGGCGCTGCTCCTGGAGGCGGCGGAGGAACAGCGCCGCAGACGCGCTGCCATGGCTGAGCATAAAGTCGCACATAGGGGTCACGGTCGATGAACATATACGAAGCTGAAATAAGACATCGGT
>NW_025236470.1:0-5279 GCF_018294505.1 Triticum aestivum | reverse complement strand
AGCCCATGTGGCCCCCCGGGGCAGGTGGCCCCACCCGGTGGGCCCCCGGGACCCTTCCGGTGGTCCCAGTACAATACCGATGACCCCGAAACTTGTCCCGATGGCCGAAACAGGACTTCCTATATATAAATCTTTACCTCCGGACCATTCCGGAACTCCTCGTGACGTCCGGGATCTCATCCGGGACTCCGAACAACATTCGGTAACCACATACAAGCTTCCTTTATAACCCTAGCGTCATCGAACCTTAAGTGTGTAGACCCTACGGGTTCGGGAGACATGCAGACATGACCGAGACGTTCTCCGGTCAATAACCAACAGCGGGATCTGGATACCCATGTTGGCTCCCACATGTTCCACGATGATCTCATCGGATGAACCACGATGTCAAGGACTCAATCGATCCCGTATACAATTCCCTTTGTCTAGCGGTATGTTACTTGCCCGAGATTCGATCGTCGGTATACCGATACCTTGTTCAATCTCGTTAACGGCAAGTCACTTTACTCGTTCCGTAACACATCATCCCGTGATCAACTCCTTGGTCACATTGCGCATATGATGATGCCCTACCGAGTGGGCCCAGAGATACCTCTCCGTTTACACGGAGTGACAAATCCCAGTCTCGATCCACATAAAACAATGGATACTTTCGGAGATACCTGTAGTGCACCTTTATAGTCACCCAGTTACGTTGTGACGTTTGATACACCCAAAGCACTCCTACGGTATCCAGGAGTTACACGATCTCATGGTCAAAGGAAGAGATACTTGACATTGGTAAAGCTCTAGCAAACGAACTACACGATCTTTGTGCTATGCTTAGGATTGGGTCTTGTCCATCACATCATTCTCCTAATGATGTGATCCCGTTATCAACGACATCCAATGTCCATAGCCAGGAAACAATGACTATCTGTTGATCACAACGAGCTAGTCAACTAGAGGCTCACTAGGGACATATTGTGGTCTATGTATTCACATGTGTATTACAATTTCCGGATAATACAGTTATAGCATGAATAAAAGACAATTATCATGAACAAGGAAATATAATAATAATAATTTTATTATTGCCTCTAGGGCATATTTCCAACAGTCTCCCACTTGCACTAGAGTCAATAATCTAGTTCACATCGCCATGTGATTAACACTCACAGGTCACATCGCCATGTGACTAATACCCAAGAGTTTACTAGAGTCAGTAGTCTAGTTCACATCACTATGTGATTAACACTCAATGAGTTTTATGTTTGATCATGTTACTTGTGAGAGAGGTTTTAGTCAACGGGTCTGAACCTTTTAGATCCGTGTGTGCTTTACAAATCTCTATGTCATCTCCTAGATGTAGCTACCACGCTCTATTTGGAGCTATTCCAAATAACTGTTCTACTTGGAGCTATTCTAAATTATTGCTCCATTTTATGTATCCGGTCTCTCTACTCAGAGCTATCCGGATAGGTGTCAAGCTTGCATCGTCGTAACCTTTACGACGAACTCTTTTACCACCTCCATAATCGAGAAAATTCCTTAATCCACTAGTTACTAAGGATAACTTTGACCGCTGTCCCGTGAGCCATTCTTGGATCACTCTTGTACCCCTTGACTGACTCATGGCAAGGCACACTTCAGGTGCGGTACACAGCATAGCATACTGAAGAGCCTACGTCTTAAGCATAGGGGACGACCTTCGTCCTTTCTCTCTATTCTGCCGTGGTCGAGCTTTAAGTCTTAACTTCGTACCTTACAACTCAGGCAAGAACTCCTTCTTTGACTGGTCCATCTTGAACACCTTCAAGATCATGTCAAGGTATGTGCTCATTTGAAAGTATTATCAAGCATTTTGATCTATCCTTATAGATCTTGATGCTCAATGTTCAAGTAGCTTAATCCAGGCTTTCCATTGAAAAACACTTTCAAAATAACCCTATATGCTTTCCAGAAATTCTACATCATTTCTGATCAACATGTATTCATCAGAAATTCTATAGTGCTCCCACTCACTTCTTTGGAAATACAAGGTTCTCATAAACTTTGTACAAACCCAAAATTTTTTGATCATCATCAAAGCATACATTCCAACTCCGAGATGCTCACTCCAGTCCTTAGAAGGATTGCTGGAGCTTTGCATACTTATTAGCATCTTTCGGGATTGACAAAACCTTCCGGTTGTATCACATACAACCTTTCCTCATTAAAATCATCGAGGAAACAATGTTTTGACATCCTATCTGCAAGATTTCATAAATAATGCAGTAATCGCTAATATAATTCCAACAGACTCTTAGCATCGCTACGAGTGAGAAAATCTCATCGTAGTCAACTCCTTGAACTTGTCGGAAAATCGTAACGACAAGTCGAGCTTTCTTAATGGTGACATTTACCATCATTGTCCGTCTTCCTTTTGAAATCCATCTGTACTCATTAGCCTTACGACCATCGAGCCGTTCTGCCAAAGTCTACACTTTGTTTTCATACATGGATCCTCTCTCGGATTTTATGGCCTCAAGCCGTTTATCGGAATCCGGGCCCACCATCGCTTCTCCATAGCTCGTAGGTTCATTGTTGTCTAGCAACATGACCTTCAAGACAGGATTACGTACCACTCTGAAGTAGTACGCATCCTTGTCATCCTACGAGGTTTGGGAGTGACTTGATCCGAAGTTTCATGATCAATATCATAAGCTTCCACTTCAATTGGTGTAGGTGCCACAGGAACAACTTCCTGTGCCCTGCCACACACTAGTTGAAGAGACGGTTCAATAACCTCATCAAGTCTCCACCATCCTCCCACTCAACTCTTTCGAGAGAAACCTTTCCTTGAGAAAGGACCCGATTCTAGAAACAATTCATATTGTTTTCGGATCTGAATTAGGAGGTATACCCAACTGTTTTGGGTGTCCTATGAAGATGCTTTTTATCCGCTTTGGGTTCGAGCTTATCAACCTGAAACTTTTCCATATAAGCGTCGCAGCCCCAAACTTTTAAGAAACGACAACTTAGGTTTCTCTAAACCATAATTCATACGGTGTCATCTCAACGGATTTACGTGGTGCCCTATTTAAAGTGAATGTGGTTGTCTCTAATGCCTAACCCATGAACGATAGTGGTAATTCGATAAGAGACATCATGGTATGCATCATATCCAATAGGGTGCAGTTATGATGTTCGGACACACCATCCTCCTACGGTGTTCCAGGCGGTATTAATTGTGAAACAATTTCCACAATGTCTTAATTGTGTGCCAAAACTCGTAACTCAGATATTCATCTCTATGATCATATCATAGATATTTTTATCCTCTTATCACGACGATCTTCCAACTTCACACTGAAATTACTTGAACCTTTCAATAATTCAGACTCGTGATTCATCAAGTAAATATACTCAACATCTACTCAAATCATCTGTGAAGTAAGAACATAACGATATTCACTGCATGCCTCAGCACTTATTGGACTGCACATATCAAAATGTGTTACTTCCAACAAGTTGCTATCTTGTTCCATCTTACTGAAACCGAGGCTTTTCAGTCATCTTGCCCATGTGGTATGATTTGCATATCTCAAGTGATTCAAAATCAAGTGAGTTCAAACGGTCCATTTGCATGGAGTTTCTTCATGCATAGACACCAATAGACATGGTTCGCATGTCTCAAACTTTTCAAAAATGAGTGAGTCCAAAGATCCATCAACATGGAGCTTCTTCATGCGCTTTATACCATTATGACTTACATGGCAGTGCCACAAGTAAGTGGTACTATCATTACTATCTTATATCTTTTGGCATGAAAATGTGTATCACTACGATCGAGATTCAATAAACCATTCCTATAGGTGCAAGAGCACTTATTCAGGTTTAATACTAATCTTGATGGTAGAGGGAGCGTGCGATGCTTGATTATATCAAACTTGGAAACACTTCCAACACATATCATCAGCTCTCGTTTAGCTAGTCTCCGTTTATTCCGTAGCCTTTTATTTCGAGTTACTAACACTTAGCAACCGAACCGGTATCTTATACCCTGGTGCTACTAGGAGTACTAGTAAAGTACACATTAACATAATGTATATCCAATATACTTTTATCGACCTTGCCAGCCTTCTCATCTACCAAGTGTCTAGGGTAATCCTGCTCCAGTGGTTGTTCCCCTTATTACAGAAGCACTTAGTCTCGGGTTTGGGTTCAACCTCGGGTTTCTTCATTGGTGCAGCAGCTGATTTGCCGTTTCATGAAGTATCCCTTCTTTCCCTTGCCCTTCTTGAAACTAGTGGTTTCATCAACCATCAACAATTGATGCTCCTTCTTGATTTCTACTTTCGCGGTGTCAAATATCGTGTATACCTCAAGGATCATCTTATTTATCCCTGATATGTTATAGTTCATCACGAAGCTCTAGCAGCTTGGTGGCAATGACTTTGGGGAAACATCACTATCTCATCTGGAAGATTAACTCCCACTTGATTCAAGTGATTGTTGCACTCAGACAATCTGAGCACAAGCTCAACGATTGAGCTTTTCTCCCTTAGTTTGCAGGCTAAGAAAATCGTCGGAGGTCTCAAACCTCTTGACATGGGCACGAGCCTGAAATCCCAATTTCAGCCCTCGAAACATCTCATATGTTCCGCGACGTTTCGAAAACATCTTTGGTGCCTCTACTTAAACCATTTAACTGAACTATCACGTAGTTATCAAAACGTGTATGTTCGATGTTCGAAACATCCACAAACGATGTTTGGGGTTTAGCACACTAAGCGGTGCATTAAGGACATAAGCTATCTACTGTCTGCATAATTGCTACTTTCAACTTTCAACTATATTTCTCTAGGAACATATCTAAAACAGTAGAACTATAGCGCGAGCTACGACATAATTTGCAAAAGGTCTTTTGACTATGTTCGGGATAATTAAGTTCATCTCATGAACTCCCACTCAGATAGACATCCCTCTGGTCATCTAAGTGATCACATGATCCGAGTCAACTAGGCCGTGTCCGATCATCACGTGAGACGGACTAGTCATCATCGGTGAACATCTTCATGTTGATCGTATCTACTATACGACTCATGCTCGACCTTTCGGTCTCCGTGTTCCGAGGCCATGTCTGCACATGCTAGGCTCGTCAAGTTAACCCTAAGTGTTTTCGCTGTGTAAAACTGTCTTACACCCGTTGTATGTGAACGTAAGAATCCATCACACCCGATCATCACGTGGTGCTTAGAAGCGACGAACTGTAGCAACGGTGCACAGTTAGGGGAGAACACTTCTTGAAATTTTGT
>NW_025236469.1:0-5279 GCF_018294505.1 Triticum aestivum | reverse complement strand
AACCAGAGGAATCCATTTTTATAACCTTTTTCGAATTGTTGGTTTTTTAATTCGTACTAGGTTCTCTTTTTAGTTCGACCTTTATTTGACGATGAAACAGACAAAATCTGAATTTTTAATTAAGATCAAACTACTCCATTAGTTTAGTTCGAAATTGGTTTCTTTTAGGAATGGGAAAATCTTCTTTTATTAAAATTGAACTAATCAATTATTTTAAAGTCATACTTCTCGCTTTCTCAACTACGACCTCTCTTGATTCTTGTACATGACAATTTTTTGTTGCTCATAGACTAAACCAATGCTTATACTGCACGGACAGTGCTGAGTATAAACATTTATAGTTTCTTCTTTCATGTATATGTATTTTTAAATTATACTGTTGTTCAATTGCATCCGTTAGTTTTTCAAATATTCAATTAAATCAGACTAGTCCAATGTCACAAACATACAGAGTCCAAACAATACGATGACCACGGTATATACAAATACAATGTTTGTGGCCCTTTTTCTACCAGACAATTCTCATCCATCTCCCAAATATTTTATTAGCCACCATATGTTATCCATTACTACTCCATCGCATCAGGCACCGCACTATCTTATCCATTGCTCCATAGCATCCACAGTTAGAGCATCTCCAGCCGTTCGCCCCCCAGGGCGCCGAAAACTGCGCCCTGGGGGCGAGCCGGCGCTAGTTTGGCCCCTGGGGCGGCCTAGCTCCCAACCACGCCCCAGGCGCCCCCCAGCCTTGGAAAATTCAAACGTAGTTCGTTCCCGCGCCCAAAAATAAATGCCACAATCCGGTGATCAAGCAGTGATCGGCGTTTGATGAAAAGTTCGGCGTAAAAAAATCAGAACGGAAGCACGCATCAGACGGCGAGGTCGGCCTCCGGCGTCGGTGGAGTAGGCGTGCGCGGGCTTGACGGGGTCTTTGTGCGGCGGCGTGGCTTCTGCGCTGCGGGCAGTCTCGGCGGCATCATCGGTCAGGATTGGCAGCGGCGGGTGCGTGGGCGTGGGCGGCGTCGTCGTGGGCGTGGGCGTGGGCGGCGTCGTCGTGGGCGTGGGCGTGGGCGGCGTCGTCGAGGGAAGCTGGTCGAGGATGAGGCCGACATGCGCCCTATACCACGCCTTGACCGCCTCGTCGATGCTCTGGAGCATGTCGGCCCGCCCAGCAAGAAAGCCAGGTCGGTGTTCCTCTTCTTCACGGCGACGTTTGTCCGGAGTAGGTCGAGCTTGACGGCGCTTGTCGAAATCAACGCCAGCCACCGCGCCTCGGTCTTCTCTTCACGAAGGACGGCCCAGGCCTGTCCGTCGGTGAGGCAGTGCTGGCTGGATTCCTGCACGCGAGCCGTGCCCGCGTCGGCGTGTTTCCCCTTCTTGGCTCCTTTGTTGCCGTCCGGCCGCCCTTCTGACGCGCCCGGAGCTGGCGCGTCCGGCTTGAATGTCTCCTTGGCCTTCTCGAGGTTGCACCGGACTTCCGCCCACTTGTCGCATTTGTCAATGCGCTTGTAAACGTGGAGGTACTTGAACTCGGCATCGTTGTTTCTCTGCCTACACAGGCCGAACATGCGCAGCAACTGCGCGGGGATGAACAAACAGTTGGCGGGCGCAGACGGTGAAGAGAGACGGGAGACCGGCGTGGCATACTTGATCCTCAATGATAGCGCCGCTCTCTAGGCGAGCGGCCACCTCCTCGACGACACCATGCCATTTGTTGCACGCCCCTGGATGTGCCCCCATTGGTTCGCCATCGCCGTCGACCTGCACTGCATGTAGATGCCTTTGAAGTAGGGGTCGACGAGCTTGCGCTCATCGAACTCGGCCTTGATGCGCGCCCAGTACGCCTCGATGCTCTGGTTTGTGCCGGTGGTCGGGTCGAGGCAGACGAATTTCCATGCCTCGGCGAGGCATTCCTCCTCCTTGGACGCCCACTTGATGCGCGGCTCGGCTGACCTGGACGTCCGCTTCTTCTTCTTGCGCCTCCTCGTCGGTTCCTCCTCGTCCTCGTCCTCTTCCTCCTGCTCCCCCTGCTACTCGTCGTCGTAGACGTAGCCGAGCTCGCCGTCCATGCCGCCGCTGAGATCCATGCTACCTCTTGAGCACTACGTTGGATTTCCCCGAAGAGGAGAGGATGATGCAGTAAAGTAGCATAAGTATTTCCCTCAGTTTTTGAGATCCAAGGTATCAATCCAGTAGGAGATCACACACAAGTCCCTCGTACCTACACAAAACGATAGCAACTCGCAACCAACGCTTAGGGGTTGTCAATCCCTTCATGGTCACTTACGAGAGTGAGATCTGATAGAGATAATATTTTTGGTATTTTTGATAGATAGATACAAAGTAAAAAGTAAAAGGCAAAATAAATAAAGCAAGTAAATAAAGTAATGGAGATTGATATGATGAGAATAGACCCGGGGGCCATAGGTTTCACTAGTGGCTTCTCTCAAGAGCATAAGTATTCTACGGTGAGTGAACAAATTACTGTTGAGCAATTGATAGAAAAGCGAATAATTATGAGATTATCTAGGTATGATCATGTATATAGGCATCATGGCCAAAACAAGTAGATCGAAACGATTCTGCATCTACTACTATTACTCCACTCATCGACCGCTATCCAGCATGCATCTAGAGTATTAAGTAAAAATAGAGTAACGCTGTAAGCAAGATGAAATGATGTAGAGGGCCAAACCAAATAAGATAATTCGAAGAGACTTGCAAAGATAACTCAATCATACATAAAAGAATTCTGAGAAGAATCAAATATTGTTCATGGATAAGCTGGATCATAAACCCACAATTCATCGGTCTCAACAAACACACTGCAAAAAGAATATTACATCGAATAGATCTCCACAAGAGAGGGGAGAACATTGTATTGAGATCCAAAAAGAGAGAAGAAGCCATCTAGCTAATAACTATGGACCCGAAGGTCTGAAGTAAACTACTCACACTTCATCGGAGAGGCTATGGTGTTGATGTAGAAGCCCTCCGTAGTGGATGCCCTCTCCGGCGGAGCTCCGGAACACGCCCCAAGACGGGATATCGCGGATACAGAAGGTTGCGACGGTGGAATTAGGTTTTTGGCTCCGTATCTGATCTGATGGGGGTACTGTTGGAAATATGCCCTAGAGGCAATAATAAAAGCATTATTATTATATTTCCTTGTTCATGATAATTGTCTTTATTCATGCTATAATTGTGTTATCCGGAAATCGTAATACATGTGTGAATAACAGACATCGACATGTCCCTAGTGAGCCTCTAGTTGACTAGCTCGTTGATCAACAGATAGTCATGGTTTCCTGACTATGGACACTGGATGTTATTGATAACGAGATCACATCATTAGGAGAATGATGTGATGGACAAGACCCAATCCTAAACATAGCACAAGATCGTATAGTTCATTTGCTAGAGTTTTCCAATGTCAAGTATCTTTGCCTTAGACCATGAGATCGTGTAACTCCCGGATACCGTAGGAGTGCTTTGGGTATGCCAAACGTCACAACGTAACTGGGTGACTATAAAGGTAGACTACGGGTATCTCCGAAAGTGTCTGTTGGGTGACATGGATCAAGACTGGGATTTGTCACTCCGTATGACGGAGAGGTATCACTGGGCCCACTCGGTAATGCATCATCATAATGAGCTCAGAGTGACCAAGTGTCTGGTCACGGGATCATGCATTACGGTACAAGTAAAGTGACTTGCCGGTAACGAGATTGAACGAGGTATTGGGATACCGACGATCGAATCTCGGGCAAGTAACATATCGATAGACAAAGGGAATAGCGTACGGGATTGATTGAATCCTCGACATCGTGGTTCATCCGATGAGATCATCGTGGAGCATGTGGGAGCCAACATGGGTATCCAGATCCCGCTGTTGGTTATTGATCGGAGAGTCGTCTCGGTCATGTCTGCTTGTCTCTCGAACCCGTAGGGTCTACACACTTAAGGTTCAGTTACGCTAGGGTTGTAGGGATATGTATATGCAGTAACCCAAATGTTGTTCGGAGTCCCGGATGAGATCTCGGACGTCACGAGGAGTTCCGGAATGGTCCGGAGGTAAAGATTTATATATGGGAAGTCCTGTTTCGGGCATCGGGACAAGTTTCGGGGTTATCGGTATTGTACCGGGACCACCGGAAGGGTCCCGGGGGTCCACCGGGTGGGTCCACCTGTCCCGGGGGGCCACATGGGCTGTAGGGGGTGCGCCTTGGCCTAATGGGCCAAGGGCACCAGCCGCACATAGGCCCATGCACCTATGGTTTAAGGAGGAAAGAGTCCTAGGAGGGTAAGGCACCTCCTAGGTGCCTTGGGGGGGAGGGAAACCCCCCTTGGCCGCCGCACCCCCAAGGAGATTGGATCTCCTAGGGCCGGCCACCCCCCCTTGGCACCCCTATATATAGTGGGGGAGAGGAGGGACTTCATACCTGAACGCCTTGGCCTTTGGTTGCCTCCTTCTCCCTCCCCAACACCTCCTCAACCTCCATAGTGCTTAGCGAAGCTCTGGCGGAGTACTGCAGCTCCATCAACACCACGCCGTCGTGCTGCTGCTGGTGCCATCTCCCTCAACCTCTCCTTCCTCCCTTGCTGGATCAAGAAGGAGGAGACGTGGCTGTTCCGTACATGTGTTGAACGCGGAGGTGCCGTCCGTTCGGCGCTGGTCATCGGTGATTTGGATCACTTCGAGTACGACTACATCATCACCGTTCTTTTGAACGCTTCCGTGCGCGATCTACAAAGGTATGTAGATGCATCCAATCACTCGTTGCTAGATGAACTCCTAGATGATCTTGGTGAAACAAGTAGGAAATTTTTTGTTTTCTGCAACGTTCCCCAACAGTGGCATCATGAGCTAGGTCTATGCGTAGTTCTTCTTGCGCGAGTAGAACACAATTTGTTGTGGGCGTAGATTTGTCAACTTTCTTGCCGTTACTAGTCCTTTCTTGCTTCAGCGGTATTGTGGGATGAAGCGGCCCGGACCAACCTTACACGTACGCTTACGTGAGACCGGTTCCACCGACTAACATGCACTAGTTGCATAAGGTGGCTGGCGGGTGTCTGTCTCTCCTACTTTAGTTGGAGCGGAATCGATGAACAGGGTCCTTATGAAGGGTAAATAGAAGTTGACAAATCACGTTGTGGCTTTAACGTAGGTAAGAAAACGTTCTTGCTAGAACCCTAATTCAGCCACGTAAAACTTGCAACAACAATTAGAGGACGTCTAACTTGTTTTTGCAGCAAGTGGTTTGTGATATGATATGGCC
>NW_025236468.1:0-5279 GCF_018294505.1 Triticum aestivum | reverse complement strand
GACACGTGCGCGCCTCTACTAGGACACATGCGCACCTCTACATTGACCAGTATGTATGTACACGTTCGTGACCAGAATGACAACGCTACGTACGCTTCGACCAGGTGGGTCCCGACTGTCAGGCACTTCCTTGCCTGCAAAGATGTAGCTGGTGGGTCCCAGCAGTCAGGGGGCAAATCGTTTTTTTTTGCCTGGACACACTTCCTTGCGTGCGAATATGTAGCTGGTGGGTCCCAACAGTCAGGGGGAAACATTTTTTTCACAAAATATGGTGGCCCGTCTGGTGGGTCCCTGCTGTCAGGTGGAGGAATAATTATTTTGCGCATAATAAGGAGGCACTTCCTTGCTACGGTCGTGGACCCAGCTATCGGCCTCTCCACGTACAGTCCACGTTCGATGGAAGCCGTTCCTTGACCACGTTGACCACGCCGCGCTGAGAGCACCAAGGCGGTGGATGACGGCGAGGTCTAGGAAGGGACGACACGGAGTCGGGGAAGACGCGGCAGTGGATGCCCACGGGTAGAGGAGTACGAGGGCTCACTGGTTCGCTGCAGTGTGAGGCTGCCGTCACCGCAGAATAACAGGGGTGTGGTTGTGTAGAGGGATGGCTGGCCAGCGGTGGGAGTAGTAGGGGGCGGTGAGGCCTCCGCCGCATCACAGCCGGCCATGGGAAGCAGGAGCACGAGGCACGACCGGCGCTGGTTTGGGCGGCTGGAGCAAGATGACCATAGGTTGAAGAAGCACTACGGCCGTTGGATGGACATCGTACGGTCAGTGGAGCTAGAATCATGCATATTGAGTAAGTTGACAAAGCCCTCCGTCCCCGTCAACTTAGTAGGCCCACAAGTTAGCCTGCCACTATACTGGGTCCCAGCTAACAGGGGGAGTATTCATTTTTTTGTGCGTATTAAGGAGGCACTTCCTTGCGTGCGAAGATATAGCTGGTGGGTCCGAGCTTTCAGCGGCGGTAACGTTTTTTTTGCGAAATACAGAGGCCCTTTCGGTGGGTCCCCAATGTCAGGTGGAGGAATCATTATTTTGCGCGTAATAAGGAGGCATTTTCTTGCGTGCGGCCGTGGACCCAGCTGTCAGCCTCTCCACGTACAGTCCACTTCATATGCATGTCGGTTGTTGACCACGTTGACCAGGCCACGCCGAGAGCACCATGGCGGTGGATGATCGCAAGGCCTAGGAAGGGAACGACACGGAGGCAGGGAAGACTTGGTAGTTGCTTCCCACGCGGAGGGGAGTACGACTGTACGAGGGTTTACTGGTTCGTCTGCCCTCGCCGGAGAATAACAGCAGGTGTGGGTGAGTAGAGGGATGGCTAGGCCAGCGATGGGAGTACGGTGGGGCAGTGAGGCCTGCACGGCAGCACAGCCTCCACGGGGAGGAGGGAGCAGGCAGTCCCGCCGGCGCTTGTTTGAGCGGCTGGAGCAGGAAGAGCAGAGATTGAAGAAGCACGACGGCCGTTGGATGGACATCGTACGGTCACTGGAGCTAAAATCATTCATATTGACTAAGTTGACAAAGCCCTCCGTCCCCATCAACTTAGTAGGCCCACAAGTAAGCCTCCCACCATGGTGGGTCCCACCTAGCAGGGAGAGTATTCATTTTTCTGTGCGTAATAAGGTGGCACTTCCGGTGGGTCCGAGCTGACAGTGGGGGGAACGTTTTTTCGTGAAATACGGTGGTCTGTCCGGTGGGTCCCAGCAGTCAGGGGCAAACATTTTTTCGCGAAATACGGTGGCCCGTTCGGTGGGTCCCAGCAGTCAGGGGGGAAATCTTTTTTTGCGAAACACTGGTGGCCCGTCCGGTGGGTCCCTGCTGTCAGATGGAGGAATAATTATTTTGCGCGTAATAAGGAGGCACTTCCTTGCGGCTGTCGTGGACCCAGCTGTCAGCCTCTCCACGTACAGTACTCTTCTAATGGAAGTCGGTCATTGACCACATTGACCATGCCGCGCCGAGAGCACCACGGTGGTGGACGACAGCGAGGCCTCGGAAGGGGACGACGCGAAGCCGGGGAAGACGCGGCAGTGGATGCCCACGCGGAGAGGAGTACGAGGGTTCACTGGTTCCGCTGCGGTGTGAGGGTGCCATCGCCGCAGAATAACAGGGGGAGTGGGTGAGTGGAGGGATGGCCTGGCCAGCTGTGGGAGTAGTATGGGGACGGTGAGGCCTCCGCGGCAGCACAGCCGGCCATGGGAGGCAGGAGCATGCGGCATGACCGGCGCTGCTTTGGGCGGCTAGGGCAAGAAGACCAGAGGTTGAAGAAGCACTACGGTCGTTGGATGGACATCGTTGACCATGCCGCACCGAGAGCACCAGGGCGGTGGACGACGGCGAGGCCTTTGAAGGGAACGACACGGAGCCGGGGAAGACACGACAGTGGCTGCCCAAGCGGTGGAGAGCATGAGGGTTGACTGGTTCGGCTGCCATCGCCGGAAAATAATAGGAGGTGTGGGTGAGTAGAGGGATAGATAGGCCAGGGATGCGAGTATGATGGGGCCGTGAGGCCTGCCCCGGTAGCACTGCAGGCCACGGGAGGCGGGAGCAGGCGGTTCCGATGGCGCTGGTTTGGGCGGCTGGGGCAGGAAGATCAGAGACTGAAGAAGCACGATTGCCGTTAGATTGACATCTAACGGTTTGACGCTGGTAGAGTCGATTGTTGACTAAGTTTCTTTTTTGAGAAACCTTGTGTACGCATGAACTAAGTAGGCCCACAAGTCAACATCCAAATCGGTGGCAGACAACATAAAGCCCATTTGCTATTTTTTATAATTTGCAGCCCATTTGCTAATTCTTAAGTAATTTATTACAGCCTATTTTCTGCCCAGGACCACGGTCAAAAAGTTCAACCTTATTTTGCATATTTCTATGGAGTCCGAACTGTTGTAATCCCGAAATGATAAACATTTTTTTAAGAACTTATTGATTTTCCAAAAAAAATGTTTTGTTTTTGTAAGCAAATAAGACGTGGGACAATTGAGTTGGTTTAAGGGAAAACCAGTGGTAAAAAAATCAGCGCTGGGTGGGAAAAAACAACAAAAATAAGGATGTAAATATGAAAAGGGAATTTTATGTGTTTTCAATATAATGATACGTGTATATGAACTAGTAAAACTATAAGTAGAGATTAGAAAACGGATGTAGGACATGCGTCTCAAGAGGAAAATAGAACTGGGCTGTATGTTGATTCAGTAAAAAACCTGTCTGCGGATGTTGTAAGACAAAATATAACTAACGCTGGCGGGCCAGAGGCCAGTAGATACCTGCTGGATCTTTGTGCCCCGTTGTCGTCATGGGTTGGGCTTGTTAATAACAAAACCAACCCTGGGCAGTCTACAGCCCAGTTGAAACTTGCTTGACCTGAAAAAACAATATACGTGCTCAATAAACGAGAGAATTCTGCAAGTACAGACTGATAACTGGGATGTGATACGTCTCCGTCGTATCTATAATTTTTGATTGTTCCATGCCAATATTCTTCAACTTTCATATACTTTTGGCAACTTTTTATACTATTTTTGGGACTAACATATTGATCGAGTGCCCAGTGCCAGTTCCTGTCTGTTGCATGTTTTATGTTTCACAGAAACCCAATATCAAACGGAATCCAAACGGGATAAAAATGGATGGAGAATTATTTTGGAATATTTGGGATTTTCCGGAGGAAGAATCAGTGCGAAGCGGTGTCCGGGGTGGCCACGAGACAGGGGGCGCGCCCTCCCCCCCTGGGCGCGCCCTGGACTCTCGTGGGCCACTCGGAAGGCAGTTGACGCTCTTCTTTTGCCGCAAGAAAGCTAATTTTATGAGAAAAATCTGGGCGAAAGATTCACCCCAATCGGAGTTACGGATCTCCGGATATTAAAGAAACGGTGAAGGGGTAGAAATAGGGAACGCAGAAACAGAGAGATAGATCGAATCTCGGAGGGGCTCTCACCCCTCCCACGCCATGGGAGCCAAGGACCAGAAGAAGAAGAAGGGGGGATCTCTTCCCCTTGCTTCCGGTGGCGCCGGAGCGCTGCCGGGGGCCATCATCATCACCGCGATCTTCACCAACACCTCCATCATCTTCACCAACATCTCCATCACCTTCCCGCATCTATATTCAGCGGTCCACTCTCCCGCAACCCGCTGTACCGTCTACTTGAACATGGTGCTTTATGCTTCATATTATTTTCCAATTATGTGTTGCCATCCTATGATGTCTGAGTAGATTTTCGTTGTCCTATCGGTGATTGATGAATTGCTATGATTGGTTTGAGTTGCATGTTTTATTATTGGTGCTATCCTATTGTGCCCTCCGTATCGCGCAAGCGTGAGGGATTCCTTCTATAGGGTTCGCAATATGTTTATGATTTTCTTATGGTGGGTGGCGTGAGTGACACAAGCACAGACCCGAGTAAGTAGGTTGTTTGCGTATGGGATAAAAGGGGACTTGATACTTTAATTCTATGGTTGGGTTTTACCTTAATGAATCTTTAGTAGTTGCGGATGCTTGCTAGAGTTCCAATCATAAGTGCATATGATCCAAGTAGAGAAAGTATGTTATCTTATGCCTCTCCCTCAAATAGAATTGCAATAGTGATTATTGGTCTAGTAACATAGTCAATTGCTTAGGGACAATTTCACAACTCCTACCACCACTTTTCCACACTCGCTATATTTACTTTATTGCTTCTTTATCTAAACAGCCCCTAGTTTATATTTACGCGTTCTTTATCTAAACTTGTCTATTTTTCTTAATTCTGGTAGAATTTTTGGGGTACCAGAAGTATGGTGAATGGTCAGATTGCTACAGACTGCTCTGTTTTTGACAGATTCTGTTTTTGATGCATAGTTTACTTGTTTTGATGAAGCTATCAATTTATATCAATGGATTAAGCCATGGAAAAGCTATATTACAGTAGACACAATGCAAAAACAAAATAAGAATTGGTTTTCAACAGTACTTAGAGTGGTGGTTTGCTTTATTATACTAACGGATCTTACCAAGTTTTCTGTTGAAGTTTTGTGTGGATGAAGTGTCTAATCCAGGATGTCTTGATATGAGGAAAAGGAAGAGATGCAAGAGCTCAAGCTTGGGTATGCACGAGACACCCCAAGTAAATATTCAAGGAGGCTCAAGCGTCTAAGCTTGGGGATGCCCCGGAAGGCATCCCCTCTTTCTTCCACAAGTATCGGTATGTTTTCGAATTCGTTTTGTTCATGCAATATGTGCAAGTCTTGGAGCGTCTTTTGCATTTAGTTTTCATTTTTCTTTTATGCACCAT
>NW_025236467.1:0-5280 GCF_018294505.1 Triticum aestivum | reverse complement strand
GAAAACCTTGAAGCCGTTTATTTTTTTTGCCTTTGCGAGATTTTTGTGCTACACAGTTTTTCTCATGGGTTTTGCAAATAATACCCCAGACTGGAAAAATGTCTCGCCCATGGACTCGCTCCATGCCCAATCAGCCAGAAGAGGTTTACGGGACACAGACAAGCAACAATTTCACTCAGGGTCAGTCCAGCCAACACGACAGCGAAGCAGCACTGTCTCAAGTATGCCGTCTCTTCGAGCAAAGCCAGCAACAGCACCAAGAGATGATGAACCATGTCATCAACATGGGAAACCACCGTCAACCCTATCAACCCCATTCCAAGTTATCTGAATTACAGAAGACTCGCCCCTCAACTTTTGCTCACACCGACAGACCGCTGGAAGCCGATGATTGGCTTCGTGAGATTGAAAGGAAACTGATTATTGCTCAGTGTTCAGATCATGAGAAGGTGCTTTATGCACCACACTATCTTACTGGAGCAGCCGCAGCATGGTGGGAAAACTTCCTACACATGCATCCCAGGGAACACAACATCACCTGGGAAGAGTTCAAGGAAGGCTTCCGTGGGGCACACATCCCCAGGAGCATCCTAAAGATCAAGAAGAGAGAGTTTGATGACCTGAAGCAAAGAGGCATGTCAGTGACAGAGTACAATGGTCAGTTCACCCAGCTGTCTCGTTATGCCTACGACGAGCACATGACAGAAAGCAAGAAGATGGAAAAATTCCTGGACGGCCTGGCACCAGCACTGAAATGCCAACTGATTGTGCACACCTTTCCGGATTTTAAGACGCTGGTGGACAAGGCCATCACCTTGGAGAATGAGCGCCGTAGTCTGGAAGATATCCGCAAGCGAAAGAGGGACAAGACAACTCTTGCCCGCAGCAACCGAGGCAAGACTGAGGTCCCAAGGACAGACACAAGGAGATCCACGACTACTGAGCCAAGACCCGTCGGACAATTTCATGCCAGAGACAAGGAGTTCACATACCGTCCAGGGGTCACCTGCTATGCATGTGGTCAACAAGGGCATTATGCTAAACAGTGCCCGAAGCCACGAGACTCGGCACCCAAGCCGAACAATGGTGGAAACAATCCAGCCCCCAAGCGCAACAACTTCAACCCCAGCAACAACCACAGGAAGGGTCACCTGAACCATGTGACCAGGGAAGAGGCGCAGAATGCCCCAGACATCGTGCTCGGTACGTTCCCTGTCAACACAGTACCTGCCACGGTTTTGTTTGATTCTGGAGCTTCCCATTCGTTCGTTTCGAAGAGTTTTGTTTCGCAACATGGTTTTCCGATACTTCCCTTGGAAAAATCTATGATCATCAAGTCCCCCGGAAATAAGCAAATCGCTCAAGGGTACTGCCAAGGAGTGGTCATTGAGTTCGAAGGACTACAATTCCACGCAAATCTCATCGTGTTGGAAAGTAAAGGACTGGATGTCATTTTAGGGATGGACTGGTTGACCACCAACAAAGGATTCATCGACTGTTTCAATCGACAGTGATCCTCACTCACCATCACGGCAAGACTATAAGAGTTTCCGCCCAAGAAAGGCCACGATCACAGCAACCAAAACTGAACAAAATGGACATTGCAGAATTGAGAAAAGTCCCAGTGGTATGCGAGTTTCCTGATGTGTTTCATGAAGAACTACCAGGCATGCCACCAGACCGAGAGATCGAATTCAGCATTGAACTAGCACCTGGCACCGCTCCCATCTATAAGAAGCCTTATAGAATGGCACCCTCAGAATTGGTGGAGTTGAAGAAGCAGATAAAGGAATTGTTGGACAAAGGATTTATTCGAGCCAGCTCCTCACCATGGGGTTCGCCTGTGTTGTTCGCTAAGAAGAAAGATGGGACAGTGAGGCTGTGCATAGACTATCGAGCCCTCAATATGGTCACCATCAAAAACAAATATCCGATGCCACGAATAAATGATTTGTTTGACCAGCTCGCACAGGCCAAGGTATTCTCAAAAATTGATTTGAGATCAGGATACCATCAACTGAAGGTACGGACAGAAGACATTCCCAAGACAGCTTTCACTTCCAGATATGGGTTATACGAGTTTACAGTGATGCCTTTTGGACTAACGAACGCCCCCGCATATTTTGTCCACCTCATGAACAAAGTATTCATGAAATTCATGGACAAATTTGTGGTGGTATTCATTGACGACATTCTGGTTTACTCGAGGACACCAGAAGAGCATGCTGAACACCTCAGAATTGTTTTGGGAGAATTGAGGAAACATCAGTTGTACGCCAAATTTAGCAAGTGCGAATTTTGGCTAAGACAAGTTGGTTTCTTAGGCCATATACTGAACCAAGAAGGCGTGGCCGTAGACCCAGAAAAAGTCAAGGCCATACTAGACTGGAAGCCACCCGCGAATGTTACAGATGTGCGGAGTTTCCTAGGAATGGCCGGATATTACAGAAGATTTATTGAAGGGTTCTCCACTGTGGCAAAACCTATAACACAGTTACTCAAGAAGGACAGGAAATTTGTATGGACGGAAGCATGCGAGCAGAGCTTCCAAGAACTCAAGAAGAAACTGACAACCGCACCGGTCTTAACCGTACCGGACATACACAAGAGCTTTGAAGTGTATTGTGACGCGTCCCGAAAAGGTCTCGGATGTGTGCTAATGCAGGATGGCAAAGTTGTCGCATATGCCTCCAGGCAGCTGCGAAAACATGAGGAAAATTACCCAACACATGACTTGGAGCTAGCAGCAGTTATACATGCACTAAAGGAGTGGAGGCACTTTCTGTTGGGAAATCGCTGTGAGATATATACGGACCATAAGAGCCTCAAATATATTTTCACACAGCCAGAGCTGAATTTACGCCAACGACGCTGGTTGGAACTGGTCAAGGACTATGACGTCGGTATTCACTACCACCCAGGGAAAGCAAATGTAGTGGCCGATGCCCTTAGTCGAAACCCCAGCCCGGACAGTGATGGTCCGCAAAATTTGAGGCCTGAATTTCAGCGAGAGTTCACCAGACTCAACATGATGTTAGTCTCTGAGGGCACCGTATCGAACCTGGAGATACAACCCACCCTGGTGGAACAAATTAAGAAGGCTCAATAGGGACATCCCAACATCGATGGCATAAAGAAGAAAATGAATCTTAGTAAGACTTCAGAATTCGTCACAGACAGTGAAGGGACATTATGATACCGAGACAGACTTTGCGTACCTAACATTGAGGAACTCAAGCAACAGATCTTGACGGAAAGCCACACCGCTCCATACTCGATCCATCCTGGAGGAACCAAAATGTACAAGGACATCCAGGAAAGATTTTGGTGGCACGGTATGAAAAGAGATATAGCCACATTCATTGCTTGTTGCGATTCATGTCAACGCATCAAGGCCGAGCATCAAAAGCCAGCAGGGCTACTCCAGCCTAACAGGATACCAGAGTGGAAATGGGATGAAATAGGAATGGACTTCATTGTCGGATTACCCCGATCACAACGTGGGAATGACGCCATATGGGTCATCACAGACCGACTAACCAAGGTTGCTCATTTCATTCCCGTGAAGACTACCTACTCCACACAAAGACTGGCAAAGCTTTATCTCTCCCGTATAGTTTGCTTGCATGGAGTCCCAAAGACTATAATATCGGACCGAGGCACCCAATTCGTCTCCAAATTTTGGGATCACCTACAACAGGCTCTGGGCACGCAACAAGCGTTCAGTACAGCATACCACCCTCAGACTGATGGACAGACAGAACGTGTAAATCAAATCCTAGAGGATATGCTAAGAGCCTGTGTGCTCACCTATGGATCCAGTTGGGAAGAGAGTTTGCCATATGCCGAATTTGCTTACAACAACAGTTACCAAGCCAGCTTGCAAATGGCACCCTTTGAAGCATTGTACGGACGGAGGTGTCGTACCCCTCTGAATTGGTCAGAAACAGGTGACAGCCGTATCTTCGGCCCAGACATGCTTAAGGAGGCCGAGGAGAAAGTGAAACAAATCAGGGACAGACTCAAGACAGCACAGAGCCGACAAAAGAGCTACTATGATCAGAAGCGTCGTGAGGTCAGCTTTGAACCCGGTGACTCCGTATACCTCCGAGTATCTCCTATGAGGGGTCTGCAACGGTTCAAAATTAAGGGGAAGCTAGCCCCAAGATTTATTGGACCATTTTGTGTAAAGGCACGAAGAGGCACGGTAGCCTACCAGCTAGACCTACCCAAGGAGCTGTCAGACGTCCATGACGTGTTCCACGTCTCACAGTTAAGAAAATGTGTGAGCAACCCAGAAAAGCATGTACCTCATGAGGACATTGATATGCAACCAGATCTCACCTACAGAGAAAGGCCAGTAAAGATTTTAGAAGAGTCTGAACGGAGGACCCGTCAGAAAACGACAAGATTTTTCAAAGTTCAGTGGAGCAACCACACTGAGGATGAAGCTACATGGGAAAGGGAGGATTTCCTTCGAGCAGAGTATCCATATCTATTTGAGGGTCAGCAGAAATCTCGAGGACGAGATTTTTCCTAAGGGGGTAGGTGTTGTGACACCCAAGTTTTTATTTGGATTTTTCAAAAGATTTTATTTGACTTAAGGGGAGTGACTTAAATTTTTTCTTCAAGAGAATTCTCCCTCTCATATATTTTTCCTTATGGCAAAAGTTTTATTTGGATTCACCCAAGATCTGCCTTTGGTCTTGGAAGTCCTTGCTTTTCATTTGGACTCAAGACAAAATGTTTTTCATTTGGGAAAAATAACTTTTGAAAATCTTTTTGAAATTTGCACTATGGCTTTTGGAAAGTCCTTTGCCACTTTCAACAATTCCTTCTTGCCATGACCCTAGTGCAAATGATCTCTCCTAACCCTTCCCTCACCTTTGGATCATGTGTTACACCAAATCCAGCAAGTTGAACCTCCCCATGTATCTATTTTCATTCAAATTCTATTCAAATAAATTTCTGTCCTCTTTTCTAGCACTTGGAGATTTACAAAGGAACTCCTTTTCCTGTTTTGATTTTTGCCACCAAACCAACTCTCCCTCCTAGTCCTTTGAAACCCCAACCTAGAACCATGAAGATCCACTGGTCTTCAGTTCAAAATTTTCAAACTACACTTGCTGCAAGTTTGGACCAGATTTGTCAAATTTGGTGAAATTCATTCAAAACCTTCTCCAAAAATTCCAAGTAAAATCAGGCAGCCTCTGGGTGCATTGAGTGGTCATCTCACCAAGTTACAGCTCCAGAAAAATTTATCTCATGGCCAAAACCTCC
>NW_025236466.1:0-5280 GCF_018294505.1 Triticum aestivum | reverse complement strand
TTTCTACAAGGACTCATATATTTTAATCAAGTATCCATTTATTCGTGTGAAGTCTCTTCACTCTTTTCAATCAATGTTCTTATCCGGTGATTCTCAGGAAGATACTAACAGAGCTTCAAGTTCATCATTCTTCATTCTCGTATTCTTCTCCGGTGGATTAATTTCAAGTTTCGGTGTTGATCATATCTCTTCATGTTGTTTCACATATCTTCCCATGTGAATTTCTTATCCAAGGCTCTATTATTTATTCACCTCTCCCAGTTCATATCCGGAGTGTTGAAGATATCTCGGAAGATTCGTGCTTCCATTCTCTATCTGTTCAAGTTATTTTGAGGTTGTTATCTCATTCAAGCCATTTAATTCAACCGGTGCAATCCCCCCTTTCAATCAATCGTTCAAAGGTGTATATTTTGAGTGGGCCCTAACCCACAGGTCTTTTCCCAGGATCTTACCTGACTCTTCTAATTTTCCCGGAGCTATTCCCAAATTCATTTCAAAGTTTGATGTAAGAATGAATTATCATCAGTCAAATGTCTTTCTCCAAGATCTTTCAAATTCTTTCGTCGTTGGTTCAACCTTTCTAATTTTCATTCTGGGGTGTCTCAACAATTCATGGTGGTGTTTATCATCGTCATTCTCGGATTTTGAAGACCGATGAAGAGTTCCTCTTCAATCCTTACCCGTTCTTCCAGAGATTCATGGTTCTAGCTTTATTCCATCCTCTCATAATTGTTTTTGATTGTGACAATTCTTTTCTTACCATCTGGAGCATTTCATGAGTTGTTTCCATTTCTTTCCTCCGAAAGCCATCATGTCATAATTCTTCATTCGCAACGTGTAGCTATCATTCTCCAAATCTTACCGGTGCATCGTTCAAACACCCTCTAATCAGTTCATGATCTCTTCGTTCGCATGTATCTAAATCCCCTCAAGTATCTTCATTCCTTTTCCAATTCTTCCCGGTGAATTGTGCCTTTGCTACGTTCATTTTCAATTCTTACGGTGGTTCGTTCAAGATTTCTCTTCCTTCGTTATCGTATCAATTCATTCTTTTTTTTCATTGTTTCAATTCCACCGGTGGTTCCATCAATACCTTCTCAAGTTTGCGCTATATCTCTCTTAATCCTTTCTACGGGAATAAGTAGTGTGCCAAATCCATTGCTTGTCATCAATTTAATTTGATGAAAGATAAGCATACAATAAATCTTATTCTTATTTCATCGAGGTGATTCAATTCTTTTCTTCCGGAGATTGTTCATGATGAAGTAATTCTCGATTCTAGTGTTCATCTTTTCTTTCCGGAGTTCCAAGTTCTCTCGGTTATATCATCGCGAAGCTCCATCTAAATCATTGCAAGGCTTCACCTTGTGTTTTCAACTTCTCTTCCTTTCTATCACCCTTTTTATTACCAGAGTTCTTCATGGAGGCTCTACATGGTGGTACGTCAAGGATTCCTTTCATTCTTCAATTGTCCTTCAAGATTTCTCTCATAGTTATGATCCGCCATGCTATACTCAAAATTAAACATGGTGCTCAACACATGTTTTATTTTGAGGCGTTCAAGTAAATTCCAAAGTGCAATTCTTTCTACCTTATCTTTTGTGGTGGTGTTATGTCATTCTTCATAATTTTCCTTCGTGTTTCATGATTCACAAGTTTTCAAGAGCGACATATTTAAATCCATCATTTTCTCTTTGTTCAAGAGATCTTTTAGACCAAACAACTTCTTCGTTGGAGTTATCTTGTGTCAGATTTCACCTAAAGCCTTTCCTTAAGGGTTGTTGCTATTTGTGGTGATTATGCATGACCCAAGCTTGCTCTTTATCCTCTTGGTGGAAGAAGTTTTCTTCTCTTTGGTGCTCCCAATCAAATCAATGGTTTCCATTAGTGGCCGGTTGTCACCTCATCATTTTGAGATGTTTGCCATAAGCCCACAACAAGCTTGAGCTTTTCGTTGTTGATTTTGCAACAACTCTGTTCAATTCTTCTTTGCAAGCATGCTTTCCAAGCTCATTTGTGGCAGAAGTTGTCATTTTCTTCTCCGTCCCTTTATCCCAACGGTCTAGCTTCTATTCTTTCGTTATGGAGGCATTGTGATGTTGTGCTCTTCACCCATCACCTCGTTTTGTGAGGATCGTGTTCTTTTCATGCTTATCCATTTAACCAGAGTGTTGAGTCATCTCTTCAAGTTCTTTTCATCTCATCAAGTTTTCCTTCTTCTTTCAGTCGGAGTGCTACCCAAATTATATCAATCTTATTCTTTCTCTATCTAGTTTTAACCGGAGTGGTTTCAATATATATCTTATCACTAAACCTCTTGGTTCTCGTCGTATCCCTTGTTCCTCTTTTCTAACAGAGTGTTTTCAACTTTGCTCATCTTCGTTGTTTTCTTTCTTTCATTTTGCTCAACATCTCAAGGTTCATGGTTTCACTCGTTTGTCGAAGAAGCAACTTAGTTTACCTCTTCTCTTCTTCTTTCGTTTCTCTCCGGTGCCATCCTAGATCTCGAGACGAGATCCTCTTGTAGTGGTGGAGTGTTGTAACGCCCCGGATACAACTTTCCATATTCGTAACTCCAACTCTTGCCTTTTCCGGAGATGCGATATGTTATTTTCTCCGTGGTTGGGTTTTTGTCTTTTGTTTTGCAGTTTGTTCATGTCATGCATTTCATCTCATAGCATCATGCGCATTGCATCGACATTGTTTTCATAAAACTCGTATCCGCTCGTAGTTGCCGCGTCACCCCTTGTTTTCGTTGACCGTTCCGAGACCAACCAGATTTTGTTTCCCTCTTGTCTGGCTTCCTAACCTCTCTGCACATCCCGCAAACCCCTCGCGTGTGTCCAAAACCTTTCCCGAACCCGACCCGGGCTGTCATGACCGATTGGTCCGGATCATCCCCAAACATCTATTAAACATCTTCGTTTTATTATTTGGACTCCCCAAGTCTATTCTTTCTCGGGCGTCCGATCTCAATCGGGTGATCCAAATTCCTTCCCTTCCCCCATATATAGTCTAACCTCATACCTAATTTGGACTAAACATAGCCCTAGCCCTCCATTCCCGTGCAGCCGCCACTGCTCCTTGTTTTCCGCGCCGGGCTAGCCCACAGCCGCCACCTCGCACCACCAGATCCACCACACCACAGCCAACTAACCAGTGTAGCTCCCCACCATCGATCTGGATCGTTAGATCCAGATCGAGAGGCCCCTGTCGTCCCAGTTCATCCTGCAGAGGCTCTAGATCCAGCAGCCCCGCGCAGCGCCGCAAGGCCCGAGCGCCTCATCCCCTCGTCCCGTGCCTCGATCCAGGATGGATCGGGAGCAGCTCTGCCCTTCGCCAGCCGCCGGCAACCAGGATCCGCACGTCGTGGCCGTTGCCTCTCCTTCCATCCCCGCTTTCCTCTAGCTCTCTCTCCCCCTCACTTCGCTCTTTCTTTTGTCTCTGTCCCGTAGGAGTTCCCATCCATGGCGCCAGGAGTAGAGCGCCTCGACCCTCGTCAGCAGTTCATCGGAGCCACCCGCTGGAGCCGAGGTTGTCGCCTTCTTAGTTCGTCGTGCCGCGCAGGAGCTCCCCGCCGCCGGATCGGGTTGCCTCCGCCCGTTGACCGCACCGCTACCGTCGTCCTTGCGCCGCTGCCTGGATCCGCCATCCCTGCGCCTCCTGGACTCCTCCGCGCTTGATTTCGCCATTCCAGAGCCCCCTGCTGCCATGGACGCCAAGCCGGAGCGCTGCCACTGTTGCTTGCTGCCTCCTGTGCGAGGGAGACGAGCGCCTCGCCGGTTCGCTCGCTCGTTGACCACGCCTCGCGATCCCGCGACTGGGCCGCGCCTCGCCTCAGCCAGCCACACCAACTGGGCCAGAGCCCATGGTGAGGCCACCCCCAGCCCCTCCTATGCATTGTTGGCCCAGCAAGTTTCGGCCCAACGCATGTTTTTTCATCGGGACGAATTTAGCTATTATCCAGGTTTTACCAGTTTTGCAGAAAAACCCCCATGCTTCATACATTTAATAACTCACAAATCATGCATCATATGTAAATAATTTATATATGTAAAATGCTTATAATTTCATCTAGTTCAATAATTTTCCACTCTCATCCATGTTTAAAATGTTTAAAAATGATGTTTGTTTAAATTTTCTTAAATAACGTGCTAAAATGGTTTATTTCATAACTAAATAACCGTAGCTCGGTTGTAAATAAACTTTATATGTAAATGGGGTGGAAAAATGCATAGATTAACATGGTCCACTTTATTTTCCTGTTTAACAACCTTAAAATATGTTTTAGGGCAGAACAGTACCAAAACCAAAATATGGATATGAGGATTTTCCGGAATTGTTGTTGTTGTTTCCGGCCTCATTTAAACTTGCCTAGATAGGTAGTTTTCATATGCTTCACCCCTTGACATGTTTAATAACATTTATTATTGTTGTGTACCTAAACAAGAGAGAAGGGGTTTCGTCAATATGCAACTCTTTGAATATTGAGCTCCACTTAACTTGTAGTGTGGTTTGTTGCACTTTGCCATGCCATGCCTCATTAAACCGGACATGCATCATACTTGTTTGTGCATCATGCCATGTTTATGCTTGTGCATTTACCATGTTGTTTGTTTTGTTCCGGTGTTGCTTCTTGGTTCCGGTAATGTTGCGATTGTGAGGATTCGTTCGACTACTCCTGTTCGTCTTCTTCATGGACTCGTTCTTCTTCCTTGCGGGATTTCAGGCAAGATGACCGCTACCCTGGATCTCACTACTATCATTGCTATGCTAGTTGCTTCGTTCTATCGCTATGCTGCGCTACCTATCATTTACTCCTCAAGCCTCCCAAATTGCCATGTCAGCCTCTAACCTTTTTACCCTTCCTAGCAAACCATTGCTTGGCTATGTTACCGCTTTTGCTCAGCCCTTATTATAGCGTTGTTAGTTGCAGGTGAAGTTGAAGATTTCTCCATGGTGGACAGGATTATGTTGGGATATCACAATATCTCTTATATTATTAATGCATCTATATACTTGGTAAAGGGTGGAAGACTCGGCCTTATGCCTGGTGTTTTGTTCCACTCTTGCCGCCCTAGTTTCCGTCATACCGGTGTTATGTTCCCGGATTTTGCATTCCTTACGCGGTTGGGTGATTTATGGGACCCCCTTGACAGTTCGCTTTGAATAAAACTCATCCAGGAAGGCCCAACCTTGGTTTTACCATTTGCCTCACCTAGCCCTTTTTACCTTGGGTTTTGGGAGCCCGAGGGTCATCTTTATTTTAGCCCCCCCCCC
>NW_025236465.1:0-5283 GCF_018294505.1 Triticum aestivum | reverse complement strand
TCGATCTTCTCGAAGATCGAACAACTCAGGATTAACTCCCGGAATGTGACATAGCAACATCTCTCAAGCTGAGAGACGAAGCATACCTCTATAGGGACGGAGTGGAGCAGGTGACGAGGTTCACTAGGTAGACAGCAATTCCAGACTTAAGAATGTGGTGATCGGTTGTCAACATAGCGAGGAGTTGAATTGCCATGACACCACGACGAAACATCCTGGAGAAGGGTGATTCGTAGATTATTATCTTAAGTGGCAAAAAGAATTACCTTTGATATAGAGATCACTGAGACTCTCTATATCAGCCGAAGGCAAATCACAGCAATCGATTGGCGGGGTCGGTAGAATGGCATACTCGGACTTGGATGATGTGGATTACCTTGTTGAAGACAACGTAATGGATGAATTTGCTTATCACCGGAGATGGAAGAGACCCGTGGTAGAATGGCACATTGGCGGTGCAAGCTGGGAACAAAATGCAAATGCTGGGAATGATTCTGGTAACTGGGGAAGAACCCAACAATAGGGAGTGAATTCACTGTTTGAAAAGATCATAGCATTGCCGAGGAAACTGAGAGCAAACCCAGTTAGTGCTGATGATAACACCTAGCGCTTGTGCGTGCTCTCAAGAACTTAAGCATTTCCATATTCATCAAGGTTTTACCAACATCCGTGTCAAGGATCCTAGCAACACAACATACCACCATGATGAACATCGATGGACGATG
This sequence comes from Triticum aestivum, assembly GCF_018294505.1. Lineage (NCBI taxonomy): Eukaryota > Viridiplantae > Streptophyta > Magnoliopsida > Poales > Poaceae > Triticum > Triticum aestivum. The sequence continues at coordinate 4,558 of NW_025236465.1, read as the reverse complement.
CAGATGCAAAGGAAGATAACACCTTCTCAGATTTCACCTTAGCGAGGCCAAGGAAATAAAAATCTGGATGATCGACCGAGAGACATTTAGCACTCCGCTTCTAATGTTCTCCTTGATGTGCTAGTGTAACCCATTCATAGATATGGTTTGATATCTAGAACATCAAGTAAAAAGGTCGGACTTCGGGATCTCAAAATCCATAGGGGCAACTAGGGAGTAAATCCTACGAAATCCCTATGGGGAGGTGGCCAACTTCCTCAATCAAGATATTATAATAATAGGTCTTCCGGTTGGGTGTGTTGGCCACGACATCCACTTTACCGGTTATCGAGGGACCAATATTATAGTTCTTGGAAAATGTTCCAACCATCATATCTGCCTGAGATTCAGATCTGGTTGGTGTTAGGATATTCCAGACTCATCGAGTCTAGGAAGAAAAATGAAAGTTTGCAACACAATTCGACAAGATGACGTTGCGAGATTCTCGGGGAATGAACTACGATAGCAAGCTCCAGAACATGAGCTGGTTCTGCTACGCACGTGTGAACATGTTGTCTCAGACAAACATGATCACATGGTAGTCTTACAATAAAACACTACCGAGTTCTGGTTGGGAACCATCACCGTGGATAACGAAGTCCTTGCATAAGTCATATGATTAGCTCTTATGAAGGAACTTCTTCTCCTTGAACAAATCAATCAGTGGCTTGGTGTGCTCGGGACACATATGGAATGAAGGTTGCAAGTCTCCAGACCACAGAATACTTCGCACGTGTGCATGACTGATTTGGGATGATTCCAAGGAAACAAAACAATCTTCCTCATATTCATGGCGGCAACTTGCATCATATGCACATGAATTAGGGAAAGTCACTACTTTCATCCAAACATATACTTCATGAACGAAACACGAAGAAATGATTACACAAATTTCCAACACTAGGTTGATGTTCAACATGATTCATGGGGGGAGACAAAATGCTACTGATGGGCTCAACAGCAACTCATCGGAATTTCCATATCACTGGACTTCCACCATCATGTGAACACGGTGATAGCATTGGTCAGACCAAAGATGTAATGGTGTATGCTCGAGGGATCAACCACGAGTAGGACAACATTACGAGCATCGTTGGTACTGATTTGATTTGACGATAGCCCACACTCAAATCAAGGGATTGATAAGACAATAGGTCCAGCAACTGATCACAGGGACCAATCGATGAAGATATCATCTTTCTTCAACACACACTACACAAGATTATCCCTTTGGAACGAACTAAGTCAGGCAAGCTTTTATCCTCCAACTCTCCAAGTTGTTGTCTAGCTTAACCAACTAGCTCAGGGATATCTAACACCGATTCTTGGAGAGAAGGTGGTTCACAAGAAACCAACTTGATCACGGGCTCAACATAACGGTCAGGTGACGACCTGGTAGTACTTCCGAGAAGATCTTCGAAAAATCACGAACCACCGATATGTTACTAAGCTCGAGAACAATCTTGCTTTTCAGGGCAAGATGATATGATCAAATGAGCGAGGACTTGACAAATCCTAACTCATCAATCAAAGAGTGCACCAGGAAATAAGGACTAGGTAGCACGATCAATCTTAGAATGGTGATTCAATAACCAACATACTAAGAATAAAATTATTATCCTTTAACTACCAAGCAACGAGGTTGCTAGGAGTATTGATTTCACACATCACAATTCATTTGTCGGTATTCCGGTTGCATCAACACGGAACCAAGGAATGAAAAAGGATGGCGAGAAGTATCACTATGTCAAGAATTCACAAAAGGTGGTGCAATTCTCATGAAATTCTTGTCATAAAGAAGGTAATACTTCAGGGTAGAGCAGACCAGAAGCTGGATTGTAACTTGATCTGCGGAACACAACTACTTTGACCCAATCCTAAATATGGATGAGGTACTGGAGTTTGTTTCTCCTAGTCATTCAGGACGGAATGGCTTGACGGGCCACAAGAGTAATAGGCATCGACAAACGAACGCGCGCATACTCTTGACTATCAATTGATAGACGAAGGTCAGTAGACAACTAAAGAGGGACAACTCAAAGGAACATATAACTTTCTGAGTTGTGGATGCATAAATTAGTATGTCGAACCGAGTTCAACATAATTCTTCCGGATAACCCATGCAAAAAGGTAGAACTGGCAGAGTCACGATTTATGAATGGAGAACTCCTCAAGAATAATCCTGTTGTGATATTTCAGTTCAACGAGGAACTTCTGCCATAAGTAGTTCATGGTATTTGGAAGAAGAAGATACCACGGACTTCAAGGACTATCACAAAGGTTACTAATATCCTGAAGGCACTAACAATTACTATCAACACGAAGTAGGTGGAGTGAATCTCGGGTTCAAGAACCCAGGAACAGAATACCTATTACTAAGTAGCATCACGGAATGCTTTCGAGGATAAAGGCCAGAATCATCACACTGGGACACCAATCATGGCTAAATTACTAGGTGATCCCCTAAGACACCTAGGGTCATAATAATAGCTCCAACATATATGTCAGGGCAATAAATTACCTCAACTCAACAATTAGTGTGATTGAGCTGGCATAAAGGAACATCGAAACCAGAGGGAAAGGATTTTGCAAATTGCTTCAAACTATTTAGAAACCTGGGATGACTCGGACAGCATAACGGCTGTAAATGCTCAGAAAAGATTTGAGACATTCACAAAATGGTGGCATAACCACTCAGAAGCACGATATCAAGGTTCCGAGATCAACAATTATCATACGGAAGTAGTAGGAACTGAACTGAGACTTAAATCCAACAATCTTATAAGTCTACTAATTAATAACACGTGATCCTGATAAAAAGAAGAGATAGCCTAGTTTCTTAACCCCGTAGGAAAGATAAGATGACTCAGATCAGAAGGGCATGAGGTATAAGGAGTAAAAAGAGCCTTACGTTCCATCCCACAATCAATTCCCTTATATAACTAAAGAATTTCTAGACTCAACTTCGACCAGTTTGGCTTAGTAATCCTACAGGCAGTCAAGCTCTGATACCAACGCTGTCAGGACCCCGACTCAATGCCACATCGATCTAGCATGTAACACCTCATATCACTTTGCGGCCTCACGCACGGTATTCCCACGGGTGTCGCCTTACCTTTGCCCGGGACCGTTTGCGCCTTTTGGCACACGTATATGACAGTGTCGCTAGCATCCATATGATAAGGAGTCCGGGCTGACATGGCTAGTCGTAAACCCAAAGCGGCACAGACTTACAGGGACAAGCATCCATGACCCAGCATCGAACGTGTCGGTCATCAGCGAGTGAATCCAGGTTGTAGCACTGGGCTAGCAGGACTCCGGTGAACCGGGCTGTAGCGGGCTAACAGGACTCCGGTATTCACCGCGTGACATTTCCCCGAAGGGACAGACACAGGAACGAAGAAGGACACATGCCGGCCAGCCTAAGTGTTCCGGAGCAGTAGCAAGCTACCATGGCTCGGTGGAAACACTAGGAGACATTTCCCTGTAAGAGAGGCTACTAAAGATAAACAACTAGATGGTCAGATCCCACACATACCAAGCATTTCAATAACATACACACAATATGCTCGATATGTGCAAATACAACATGGCATCACAACATGACTCTATGACTCAAGTAATCTATTCAATAGGCTCCGAGGAGCGAGATATTACAAACATGGGTCTCATGACCCAACATTCAGAGCATACAAATCAAGCACAAGTGGAAGCTATCATGTCTGAGTACAGACATCTATAAATGAAAAAGGCTGAGAAGCCTGACTATCTACCAGATCCTGCCGAGGGCACAAGATCGTAGCTGAGGTAACAAGCTAAACGTCAAAGTCCACGCGAAACTACTAGTGAGACCGAAGTCTCTCTGCAAAACATAAAATAGGCAAACGTGAGTACAAATGTACCCAGCAAGACTTACATCAGAACTAACTACATATGCATCATTATCAACAAAGGGGATGGTGGGGTTTAACTGCAGCAAGCCAGCTTGACTCGGTGGCTATCCTGAACTACGACTGCGAGTAACTCTTTTGAGGTGGCGCACACGAGTCCACATATTCACCATATCAATACACCACTATGGATCCGCTCCCGTCTCCCTACGAGAACGCCATTCATAGCACTCACGCTTATCTTGCGTATTTTAGAGTATCCACTTTCACTTGTCTATGAACTGATATAAGCAACCCAGAGGTCCTTTTCCGTGGACACGGCTATTCGAATAGATTAGGTTAACCCTGCAGGGGTGTACTTCTTCACACACGCTCTCACCACTTACCGCCGTTTACACGACATGTACTCGGCAACCTTCAAGCGGAAGCCCAACGTGGGTGTCGGCCACGGCCTGCCTAAACACTCAAGTCTCTAGTCCAGGTTTATCGCCTATTCGGGTTCCATCCATGAGGAGATCCGGCCGGAGTTTCGCTCACAGCCCCAAACGATGTGTACAGAGTTCCGTGACACCAAACGGGTGCCCGGTTTACCCGGCCACGTGCCTACCGCATCACAGCCCACCCCTACG
>NW_025236464.1:0-5283 GCF_018294505.1 Triticum aestivum | reverse complement strand
ATATATATATATGCTTTATTGTTATACTTACAACTGCAAATTATTCGATGATATGCTTAGTGAATCCGATGATATGCTTAGTGTAGAGTCCAATGATATGCTTTGTGGAATCTAGTCGATGCTATGCTTTAGTGTAGAGTCTGATCACATGCTCTTATTAGTGTAGAATCCAATGAACTATTAATAGTGTAGATAATCCATATATAATTATTAGTAGAATTCAGGATTAGTTAGTACAAATGCGTAGTACCGTGTCTTTTGATAGTGTAGAAATCTAGACTTAATAGAAATATATTTGCAAGAGTATGTGCGAGGATATTTATTAATTGATATGTTTTTCTTATTCAGAAATTGCCAAAGAACCTATCTGTGAGTTGTGGTATCGAGCCTGATGAAGAAGGCTCAGCTGGAGTACGCCTTACCGCAAGGGGCTCCGTCGCCACCTGTACTTACCTCATGGACATAGACGGTCGCACACGCTTAAACTCGGTTGGGTGGAAGAGATTCCTCGTTGGCAAGAATCTTCGTGTTGGAAAGGCCATCCTAATTACTATCAGGAACACCCACCGCCCAGGCTTGAGGATGATGATCGTCGTCGATATCATCTAGAACTACATGTGTGTGTGTGGCTATATCATCTAGAGCTACATATGATGATCGTCGTCGATATCATGTGGAACTATATATGATGATCCTCGTCGATATTATCTAGAACTACATATGATGATCGTCGTGGATATCACCTTGTACTGCTTGAGGATGCATGTTGAGTATATATGAAATTATTATCTAGTACTCCCTCGGTTCCAAATTACTCGTCGTGGTCTTAGTTCAAATTTGAACTAAAACCACGACGAGTAATTTGGAACCAAGGGAGTACTACCTAGTACCTATAATGCTTTATGAAATTGATATCTAGTAGTACCTAGTATCTGGAAATTGCTGTTTATTGAAGCTGAAACAGGGTAGGAATCCGGGGGGAAATGATGAAATATATAGTAGTAGCGCAGGGCAAGGAAATCACTACAGCTAATTAATAGTAGCGCGTTCCGAAAACGCGCTGCTGATATAGTCCAGAGTAGTAGCGCGTGTACGGACCATGCTACTACTAACAGTTAGCTGTAGCGCCTTATTGGTAGCGCGGCTGCCCGCGCTGCTAATAGCCCCAAAACCCGCGCTACTACTAGGGTTTTCCCTAGTAGTGATACCTTATGTTCAGTTCTATCTTCCGCGTGGTGTCCTCCATAAGTTTCAGAGTGGAACTTGCGTAGGATCTGTTCCTGTTCATGCTCAGGTACACAACGTCTAATAACACCATCTACTCCTTCTTTATAAAGATGTGGGTCATCCCAATAGTAATGCCTCAAATCATAGAAGAACTTTTTCTTTTGTTGGTATGTGAAGCTAGGTAGTATGAATTTTGCAACAATGTAATTAGCATAATCAGCATACCAAGGAGTACTACGAGAAGTACTTATGAAATTTAATTGTTCATCAGGAAAGCTATCATCAATAGGTAGTGGGTCATCAAGAACATTCTCTAACCTAGATAAGTTGTCTGCAACGGGGTTCTCAGCTTCTCTTCTATCAACAATATGTAAATCAAATTCTTGTAGCAAGAGAACCCATCTAATAAGTCTAGGTTTAGCATCTTTCTTCTCCATAAGATATTTAATAGCAGCATGATCAGTGTGGATAGTTACTTTAGAATCAATAATATAAGGTCTGAACTTATCACAAGCAAATACAACTACTAAAAGTTCTTTTTCAGTAGTAGCATAATTTCTTTGAGCATTGTCTAGAGTCTTACTAGCATAATGGATAACATTTAATTTCTTATCAACTCTTTGCCCTAGAACAGCACCTACAGCATAATCGCTAGCATCACACATAATTTCAAAGGGTAAATTCCAATCAGGTGGCTAAACAATAGGTGCAGAGACTAATGCTTTCTTAAGTATTTCAATTGCTTCTACACAATCATCATCGAAGACAAATGGTATACCTTTTTGTAATAAATTAGTCAAAGGCCGAGAAATTTTTGAGAAGTCCTTAATGAACTTCCTATAAAATCTGGCGTGACCAAGGAAACTTCTTATACCTTTGATGTCCTTGGGACATGGCATCTTTTCAATAGCATCAACCTTGGCTTTATCAACTTCAAGACCTCTTTCAGAAACTTTATGCCCCAAGACAATACCCTCATTAACCATAAAGTGGCACTTTTCCCAATTCAAGACAAGAATAGTTTCTTCACATCTCTGCAAAACTCGATCAAGATTGCTCAAGCAATCATCAAAAGAAGATCCATAGACGGAAAAGTCATCCATGAAAACCTCACAAATCTTTTCACAAAAGTCAGAGAATATAGCCATCATGCATCTCTGAAAGGTAGCAGGTGCATTACATAAACCAAAAGGCATACGTCTATAAGCAAAAGTACCAAAAGGGCATGTAAAAGTAGTCTTTGATTGATCTTTAGCCGACACAGGTATTTGAGAGAAACCAGAATAACCATCTAGAAAGCATTAATGTGTATGTTTGCATAATGTTTCTAGCATTTGATCGATAAAAGGTAAGGGGTAATGATCTTTCTTAGTAGCCTTATTTAATTTGCGGAAATCAATTACCATCTTATAACCTGTAATAATTCTTTGTGGAATCAATTCATCTTTATCATTAGGAACAACAGTAATACCTCCCTTCTTAGGGACACAATGAACAGGACTTACCCACTGACTATCAGCAACAGGATAAATTATACCGGCCTCCAGGAGCTTTAGTATTTCTTTTCTTACCACTTCTTTCATTTTAGGATTCAGATGTCGTTGAGGATCACGAACTGGTTTGGCATCTGCTTCCAAATTTATTTTATGTTGACATAGAGTGGGACAAATGCCCTTAAGATCATCAAGAGTATATCCAATAGCAGCACGGTGCTTCTTCAGAGTTTTCAATAATCTTTCTTCTTCATGCTCTGAAAGGTTAGCACTAGTAATAACAGGATATATCTTCTTTTCATCAAGATAAGCATATTTAAGATTATCAGGCAACGGTTTAAGCTCAAACATGGGATCACCCTTAGGTGGAGGGGGATCCCCTAGGATTTCAACAGGCAAATTGTGTTTCAGAATAGGTTCCTGTTTAAAGAATACTTCATCTATTTCCCTTCTTTCATTCATAAACATATCATTCTCATGGTCTAGCAAATATTGTTCTAAAGGATCACTAGGGGGTACAACAATAGAAGCAAAACCAATAATTTCATCCTTACTAGGCAATTCTTCTTCACGGTGTCATATCATCTAACCCGACAGTAACAACATCCCTTGTGCAATCTATGGTAGCATTAATAGTATTTAAGAAGGGTCTACCAAATATAATGGGACAAAAGCTATCTTGTGGGGAACCAAGAACAAGAAAATCAGGAGGATATTTAGTTTTCCCACACAAGACTTCAACATCTCTAACAATTCCCATTGGTGAAATAGTATCTCTATTAGCAAGTTTAATAGTAACATCAATTTCTTCTAACTCAAGAGGTGCAATGTCATGCATAATTTCTTTGTATAAGTCAATAGGTATTGCACTAGCACTAGCACCCATATCACATAAGCCATGATAACAATGTTCTCCTATTCTAACAGAAATAACAGGCACGCCTACCATAGGTCTATTTTTATCTTTAGGACAAGGTTTAGCAATTCTAGCAGTTTCATCGCAGAACTGAATAACATGCCCATCAATATTATCAGACAAGAGATCTTTAACAATAGCGATATTAGGTTCTACTTTAACTGTCTCAGGAGGTGTATATGTTTTAATATTGCTTTTACGAACCACAGTTGAAGCTTTAGCATGATCCTTTATCCTAACAGGGAAAGGTGGTTTCTCCACATAACAAGTAGGAACAATAGAATCATTATAAGTGACAGTCTTTTCTTCAACTTTAATAGGTGCAGCTACTTTTACTTCTATGGGAGGATGATATTTAAACCACTTCTCCTTAGGGAGATCAACATAAGTAGCAAAAGATTCATAGAAAGAAGCTACTATCTCAGAATCAAGTCCATATTTAGTGCTAAACTTACGGAAAATATCGGTATCCATAAAAGATTTAACACAATCAAACTTAGGTGTCATACCTGACTCCTTACCTTTGTCGAGATCCCAATCTTCAGAGTTGCGTCTAATTCTATCCAATAAATCCCATCTAAATCCAATAGTCTTCATCATAAAAGAGCTAGCACAAGAAGTATCAAGCATGGTGCGATTATTTTCAGAAAACCGAGCATAAATTTTTTGAAGAATTGTTTCTCTTGGGAGCTCATGATTGGGGCATGAATATAACATTGATTTAAGCCTCCCCCAAGCTTGAGCGATGCTTTCTCCTTCACGAGGCCAAAGGTTATATATATAATTGCAGTCACGATGAGCAAGATGCATAGGGTAATACTTTTGATGAAATTCCAATATCAATCTTCTATAGTTCCATGATCTCGTATCATCACATAGCCTATACCATGTCAATGCATCTCCCTTCAAAGATAAAGGGAAGACCTTCTTCTTAGCAACATCATCGGGTATACCTGCAAGCTTAAATAATCCACAAACTTCATCCACAAAGATTAGGTGTTCATCAGGATGCTTTGTTCCATCTCTTGTAAAAAAATTAGCTAGCAGTTTTTCTATCATACCCGAAGGATACTCATAAGGAATTTCATTTTCAATAGGTTCAGTAGGTTGAGGAGCAACTCTTTGCTCTACTGGTCGGGGTGAAGATACCCCGAACAAGCCCCTCAGAGGATTACTTTCCATAGTAACAAGTGACAGTAAATTTCAGCACACTATATAAATTTTCCTTACCAAATTCCACCTACCAAAGGCGCTTCACTCCCCGGCAACAGCGCCAGAAAAGAGTCTTGATGACCCACAAGTATAGGGGATCTATCGTAGTCCTTTGGATAAGTAAGAGTGTCGAACCCAACAAGGAGCAGAAGGAAATGATAAGCGGTTTTCAGCAAGGTATTCTCTGCAAGTACTGAAATAAGTGGTAACAGATAGTTTTGCGATAAGGTAATTTGTAACGAGCAACAAGTAACAAAAGTAAATAAAGTGCAGAAAGGTGGCCCAATCCTTTTTGTAGCAAAGGATAAGCCTGGAAAAACTCTTATATAAGGAAAAGCGCTCCCGAAGACACATGGGAATATCGTCAAGCTAGTTTTCATCACGTTCATATGATTCGCGTTCGGTACTTTGATAATTTGACATGTGGGTGGACCG
>NW_025236463.1:0-5284 GCF_018294505.1 Triticum aestivum | reverse complement strand
GTTGGGCTATGTGGTGCACCCCTGCAGGGAAGTTAATCTATTCGAATAGCCGTGATCTTCGGTAACAGGACGACTTGGAGTTGTACCTTGACCTTATGACAACTAGAACCGGATACTTAATAAAACACACCCTTCCAAGTTCCACAGACAACCCGGTGATCGCTTTTCCGCAGGGCGACGAGGAGAGGATTGCCGGGTAGGGTTATGCTATGCGATGCTACTTGGAGATGCTGCTTGGATATGCTACTTGAAGATGCTACTTGGAGGACTTCAATCTACTCTCTCCTACATGCTGCAAGACGGAGGCTGCCAGAAGCGTAGTCTTCGACAGGATTAGCTATCCCCCTTTTATTCTGGCATTCTGCAGTTCAGTCCACTGATATGGCCTCCTTACACATATACCCATGCATATGTAGTTTAGTTCCTTGCTTGTGAGTACTTTGGATGAGTACTCACGGTTGCTTTCTCCCCCCTTTTTCCCCCTTTCCTTTCTTTCTGGTTGTTGCAACCAGATGCTGGAGTCCAGGAGCCAGACGCCACCGTCGACGACGACCCCTACTACACCGGAGGTGCCCCTACTACGTGCAGTTCGTTGACGACGTCCAGGAGTAGTTAGGAGGATCCCAGGCAGGAGGCCTGCGCCTCTTTCGATCTGTATCCCAGTTTGTGCTAACCATCTTATGGCAACTTGTTTAACTTATGACTGTACTCAGATATTGCTGCTTCCGCTGACTCGTCTATGATCGAGCACTTGTATTCGAGCCCTCGAGGCCCCTGGCTTGTATTATGATGCTTGTATGACTTATTTTATTTGTAGAGTTGTGTTGTGATATCTTCCCGTGAGTCCCTGATCTTGATCGTACACATTTGCGTGCATGATTAGTGTACGATTAAATCGGGGGCATCACAAGTTGGTATCAGAGCCGACTGCCTGTAGGAATCCCCCTTCCAACTCCTTGGCCGAAGTCGAGTCTAGACTTTACAAAACTTTTACTAACATGGCTGTGCGGCCCATGGGCCCACGTCGCCATTGGGTGGTACTAGGATCTTTTACTCCTCGACCTTTACTCTGGGACTCTGAACTCTCTTCTACTCGGGTTAAACGATTTCTACTAAAATCTGACTTTAGGTTCTCGAAAATACTTTCTCCCGGAGAGCCCCTTCAGTCCAGGTGATCGCCGACTGCACCAGAAGATTTCGAAGTTACTCGCCGAAACTCTTTTGAGACTTTGTGTCCGTTGCTTTTGCAATTCCCTACCATCGAAATATCCCTATGGATAAATACATACACTTGACGTTCTTACTTTTATTCCCAGTTGATCTTGTTATTACAAGATACCCCGAAATTCTCTCTATTGATCCGAGAATATCTTGTGCCTACTGTCTTGCAATTCCTTGTCACCTGAATACCCCTATGGATAATTCTCGCACTTGTCGAGTATCCGCTTATCCCCAGTTGTTCATGTGTTTCACAAAAGTCTTCAAAATAATATTCGATCTTCCAAAAATCCTCTAGAGCCTTTGGCTCTTGAAATTCTTGCTTGCTTGCATTATGGTTAATCCCATAAGTCTCGTAGTCTTAATGACATTCCTTGTCATTATCATTTTGAGTCTGTTGACTCAATATGTTTGCGAATACCCGCAAACATCATTGATCCTTATAAATTACCTTTCCGGCTGAGCTGCCATTCTTTTAACTGGAATTGGTTCTCGACCAATCCAATTGTCGTTGATTGTACCCTAAGGCTATTCAACTTATCCATCCCTAATCGGAGCATTGCTTCTGATCCCTTGATTTGGAAATCATAATTCCTTTGCATTTGACAATTGAGTTAGTCAGTTGTTTCTATAATTTGATCTCCTTGCACTCTTCTTCCTCTAGTTGAGTACCGATGCTCACGTCAGATCCCTTGTGGACCATCAGGCCCATTGTTGGATTTTATCCGTCAGCATCCTTCATATTCAATAACCTTGTGAGCCTTCCCTTGGATACATAATGCCCTTGGTAATTGTATCATCTACTTTCTCAACCTTGCTCTACTTTCGAGCTTGTGTTATTTACTCTTGAAACTTGTGGTATACGTTTCTAAGAAGCCCCTGTGGGTTGAACATATGCCTTCTCTAAACCGTGTGAACCCGAAAGTTTTCACGAGTCATACTCTTCTGGTGCTTCACCAGATAAAATTTCAACACTGCAACTTCATCGAACGTGAGAAGTGAATGAAAGGTTATGCATTGGAGAAGTGGGAGTCGACCTTGAACTTGTGTTCATGCCCATGGACACGATGTAGATCTTGTCATTAAAGCTTCTCTTAAATGAATTATTCCTTTGGTATAAGTTCATCTTATATCTAGGATCTGGCCTTTTGCAATCGTGGTTCCGACCATGATTGTTCTTCTTTGATCTCATTTCTCGGACAAGTTAAAACAATTGTCTTCTATGGATCAATACACCAGACCAACCTTTACTTTGATCTTGTGTCGAGTATTACCCCCTGGTATCTCGAGATTATCATGGAACTGCATAACTTTTTATGAGTTCTTCATCAAGTGCTACCTTCCCACTGATTCCAATTTTTCGCGGGCTCTGAGTTATTGAACACTCAAAGACACCGATAACTGAACCGAGTCCGCTCTACGGTTCAACAACTCTTCAGTAAGCTTCTATAAGTACGAGTTTGTACCCGATCACGCCATTCCTAGCCTGTTTGGCTATATCATTGTCGTGACGATTCTAACGGTGCTACCTGGTCCTTATTCTCGGAGCACCAATTTTCGACGATGAACTAACCTTACGTCGATTTTCCTCGTCATATCCTTTCACCTTAACCAACAAGCTTGAGTTCGAGTTTGTGTCGTACCCTTGGTTCCTATAACCTTTCACTTCATCATTACTTTGACTTGATGTCGTCGCCGATCGATTACATCTGCATGAAATCTCTCGACAATTGTGTCGTGGTCATCATCAACCTTATGAGCTCTTCCAGGAATTCAATTGAATTCATAATGGGTAATACCATCCTTGCCCCTCGATGATTCCTGTTCTCATCGACCACCTTATTGCCTTCCGTTCAACACAACTTGTTCGTGTTTTGTGTAAACCTTGAGATCACTGCTACCCAGCAGTTGATCTTCCTTACCTCGGAAGTATTACCGTCTCTTTTTGTCAAGAATGTGGTGAGAATTTCACCACCTCTTAATAATTCTTGATATCATAATACTTCTTGCCATCTTCGTTCATTCCTTGGTCCCCGTATTGTTTTCAACCGGAATACCGACAATGGAGCTATGACGTGTGAATTCAAAACTCCTAGCAAACCTATTGCTTTGAAGTGAATGGGCGATAGTTCATTCTAAGTCCTTCGCTAATTGAATCACCATTCTAACATTGGTCGTGCAACCCAACCCGTACTTCGGGCGCACCCTTCAACCAATGTTTAATTGTGTATGTTTTCCTCGAGCATACTTCCTTATATCAGTTGATCTGACAAATGTTATCTCCTTGTTCACTTAATGGTGGAAATCCATCTTTTGGAAATCTCGATGGATTATCGCTGAGCCCATCAGCCACCTCCTCCTCTCCTTGGTTTAATGATGAACTATTGTTTCAGGAACCCACTCCCATAGTTCATTTCCTGAGAATCCTGAAATGTCATTTCGTCTATTTGTGTTGCACCTTTTATTCTCGGACATCCTGAGTCTGAGGTATCATGACACCAATCGGATCTGAATCTCGGTCAGATATGATGGCTGGGACAACTTTCCAAGAGTTATGATCTTGATCCTTTGATGACCCGGTAACATGATGTCATGCCTAGCACCCCCCCCGGCTGGAGGACCTATCATTATAGATTCCTTTTCAGCAAGGTTATCCATTCGTCCATGAGGAAATTATAAGACTTATTCTACAAGTTATTTCTGATGGATCCTTCGTGTTACCCAAAGTCTGATCTTCACCTGAAGACCATGTCAATGCTATCTCGAAGCATGTCAATGGTACTCTGATTTTCAACAAAAACATTTGAAGCCCAATGCTAAATGTTTCCTGCTCGATTATCCAAACACCGCTGTATGGGTATGGTCATCAAATTCCTCTCCCCTTACCTAAATGGTTATCCACTCTATATCCTGTCATGGATATCTTGCTCTGCTTGTCCTTGGGAAGGATATGCCCCCGAAATGTGTTTAAACACATTTTTCCTTTCCATTGTTCTGTTTAACCTGGTAATCACCTTTCCTTTCCTTTGGTTTGCTTAACCCTTCTTGTGATCTATATTATATAAGCAGTAGTAATCTTCTGCTTATGTAAAACACGTTAGTGTACAACCGTGCCAGTAAGACCCTGTTCCTACTGTGGATGACATTTCGGTAACCACCGACGGACTGGAACTTTGCCTATTGGCCCGCCTCGTTCAACGAGCAGGAAAATGGTTCTCTTCGTCCCTCGCCCTTGGTATCGATGTTGTTGCCGACATAACTGACAGGCTACCCTCTGACACGCCTTACTATCATGACCGTGCAAGATGTCGGCCCCCTTCCTACTTTCAACCACATGGTGGACCCATAACCCACAGTACCACAGGATCGAAACCTGACTCTCCTGTACACCCCCTGTTCCCAAAGTTATTCCTCCCGCGTGGACTCGTATGTAATTCATGAGCCACCTTCCGATGAGATCATCAATTCTGGCATCGGAAACAATAATTATTCTGTTGCTTGAAACCCCTTTCACCTTCTGACTAGGCATTGAACGATCGCCTGGCTGCCAAAAACTTCTTGTTGGACCTTCCAACTTTACTCTCGATGTGTCCTATTTATTCAACTCGAGAGGTACTCATATGCTCATTCATGGGTTAATCCCAGGTTATTACCCTTATAGCATTCTGTCGTTTCCGATCTACCCCGCGACCTATTCGTAAGTACGATGGAGTTTCCGAAGAAAGGATGCCGACTTCATCTTAATGACCTGAAGCAGAAAAATGAAGACATCAATGTATTGGATCAACCACTTCGAGAAGAGCAACTATGACCGAGAAGAATCGTTAGAATTTCGTAACCAGATCCCTTCCCCCCTTATAACCGCTCCTAAATCTCGGGACGAGATTTCTTGTAGTGGAGGAGAATTGTGACGCCCGGATAATTAGGCTACAGTAAAACTCTGCTAATGATGCCACGTCACCACTCTTACTGTTGTAAACCTCACGATGATTCAATCCCGTCTGAATTCATAAATTCAAAATCAAGGCAAATAATAAAAGTTTTCAAACATTAAAACTAAAATGTT
>NW_025236462.1:0-5284 GCF_018294505.1 Triticum aestivum | reverse complement strand
GTGTGGCCACCTATGTCTTCCTTAGATCTGGAGAGCATGAGAGAGTGAACGAGAGGAACCCTAGTAAAGCAAGCGCTAAGGCTCCTGCTTTTATATATAGTGGAGTGATTTTTTTGTACCGGCTTCAAAAAATGCGCTCCTACCTGTACCCGCGAGTGGGTGTGAGAGAACTAGTGCGTGCGTGCACCGCTTCTCTTCGTGAGAGTACAATATATACTAGTATGCCCAAAGAATGTTCGCCGCAAGAGTAATAATATAAGTGTGTGACGTGTGAGCTAAAATAAAATGTGCGCGTCGTCTTTTGTTTTTTATAAGTTCTGAGGGTAGGGTGTGAAGAGCACATATGTGCGTGATGTCTACCTGCAGATAGACGATGGCTGCCACGTGCGAGTCTGTGAGAGGACTCGGGAGAGTTGTGACTCGTGAGGGTTCGTGTGCGTGAGAGAGAGGGGGCACGTATCAATGCAATGCATGTGTCCGTAAATCATTATCCGACAAACGTTCGCCACAAGCCTTTTCCTGACGAACGCCATAAGAACCGTTAGATCGGCATCCGACAGTGTCACTTTTGCCATGTCATTTAACAGAACAGCCACTCCTCCTACACACAAATCTTCCACGTGAGTGTTAGCAACTGCCGTATGCTCCCTCCATTCCGAAATGCAGTGCATATAGCTTTATTGAAAATCAGAACCTCGCAAACTTTTACCGAGTTTTCATGTACCAAATTGCACATGTAGAATACCCTGTATATATCATTTCATTCATCTTCGAGAGGTAACTATAAATATGGGTGAGGAGTCTACAAAGAAAGACCATCGTATCACCCGCAGCACTTTCAACCATCCTTTAGTGTCGAGGAATATCATAGGAACTCTATATGATATGCCTTTTATAGGATTTTTTTCCCTTTAGAGCCAATTGGTTCACAGGAATAGATTCATATACTCTACATTTCAAAGAAAATAAACATGATATCATTTTTATAGCTTTAGAGCCACTTGGTTCATATGAATGGATTCCTATACTCCCTTAATTTCAAAGGAAAATAAACATTAGCGTATATTCAATAGAAAAGTTCCTATGATATGAACCAAATTACATCTCTTTACTAATCCCTACTCATAGGAATTGAGATACATGTCATCTCTAGATTCAATAGAAAAGTTCCTATGATGTGAACCAAATGACATCTCCTTTCCAATCCCTACTCATAGGAATTGAGATCCTCCATGTCATCTATTTCCCTACAACTTCCATGTATACATCTTCTATTCCTAAATAGATAGTACAACCCACTAGTAGCTTTTTTCCAAAACATGCAACTATGGCACAAGAACTATATAGTGTTCCAATAACTTTGAAAGATGGTCGTTGGATGAAGCTAACCCGACAGTGCAGAGATGGGCAAATCCGAGCACTACTGGCCGTTGGATATCATCAACATTCCACCAGATCTGCCACATGTACAATTTAGAAGACTCCATGGTTGAACTTAAGCATCATGCACAAACCTCAAAACACAAGCACTTCTCCTTTGTTCTAGAATCTTCTGTATCATAATTGATTATTTTTTTCTAAATGAATTGCCATTATTTGTTTTTTACCTTATGATTTACAATGCACAACCCCATGAATCTTAACATTTTTATAAAACTAATTGATTTTGAATGAGATGAACTATAAGAACTAAATGAACATCTACACCATGCATATATGACTCAAAGCTTTACATGCTATAGTGTGTATTTATTCATAATTTGGTTTCGAAATCTAATGCATTCAATACATGTGTACCTTACTACTTTTGAGTAGAGTAGCAAATTTCACGCGGCCCCGGGTATATCAAAATGCAGGGCCCATGCATCATTGCCTTTCGGTCGAACCTACATCCACAATTTTTTGTACGCGCTATATCTCCACTGGTCCCCGCACCCAAAATGTTGCCTCGTTCCCGTAAAACCAAGCGGCCCACACATATTTAAGGCGTCGACTCGAACCCGTTTACTACGACGTGGCCCCGCACGCTGTAGTACTCCTACAAACCCTACCGCCGCACTCATCATCGGTTTCTTCAAGAGGACGAGGGAGAAGCCGATTTGTAGTGGAGGCGCTTTCAAAAAAAAAGATTCGTAGTGGAGACCCCTACCCTAGGGTGCCCTAGGTAGCTGCCACACGCATTATTGTTTTCTCTTTTCTTTATGCTCTTGCGCGCTAGAGTGAAATGATGGTTGCTTCGTCCGTCCAGCTTAATGTGGGAAAGGTGGGGCTTTGTGATTTGACCCCTCATCGCTCATTTTCTACTACTGCGCCGCTACGACCGGGGTGCCTCTAATTCCAACCGCTGCTCCGAACTGTAATTTGGTGCATCGCACGTGGAACAAGACGGTGGATGAGCCACATGTCTGCCAAAGGGGTCCTGTTAAGTGTGTCGCCATTTCATGTGTGGACTGACCCTGCTTGAGTTGCTACGCCAACACGACAGGAGCAGCCTACCACTTGGTTTTGCTCCTTGGTGAATCCCGACTATATTGATCTAAAAAGATACGTGCTGAACTACCCTCTCCGTCTCAGTTTTTTATTTGTAGGCGTCTCGGTTTATAGAGCCTGCACGTACTTCTAGGTCATCCATTGGACTAACTAAATATGAGTTACTATGTCACAAAAAGTATATCATTGGATTCTTATTGGTTGATATGTGAAGAAACAAGAAACGAGGTAGAAGTTAATGCACCGCGCCTTAGTATTTTGGGATTATTTGGTTTTCGTAAGATGACTTACTCACCTAGACGGAGGGAGTAGTTGTATTTAAAAGTCGAGGGCGGGGATTTTCCTGCTTGGTATGTGGGGCAGTTCCGCCTAGTCGGTTCGACAGAGAGACGAGAAGACGAGGGAGTAGGCTGCTGCAAACGTAGGGCTGTGTGATTTGACAGCGAGTTACTGCTGGACAGGTGGGGCCCCGTGATTTGACTTGCCATTATCATTTTAACTGCGGCACTACGACCGGCATGAGTCTCCCGATTCCTGACCACCTCCGTACAGGTGCCTCTCCCAATGCTCCACCATGTAGTAGTAGAGGTTGGCTCTTGCATGAGAGCCCAGTTCTCCACTTTTTCCTTGCCTCTCTTTCCTCCACATATGCAAAAATGCCATGTAAAGCGCACTATTGTACTTACTTGCTCCTACAGGTGCTTAAGCTTTCCACATAGGCATAAAGTCTGGTATGGCAAGTTAATCAAGAAGAGAGAGTCTAGTTTGGTGACCCAAGGAAGAAACGGTGCTAAGCGCGTGTACCTAGGTGAAAAGACAATTTTGAGTCTATAGCTAATTAAATGAAGCAAACTTAGCAACACCATTTCATTGGAAGAGGTCACTCCTTGGAAAATGCAATAAATACTAGTACTCCCTGTGTCCCATTATATAAGAACGTTTTTGACACTACACTAGTGTCAAAAACGTTCTTATATTATGGGACGGAGGGAGTACGAAAAAAGAGATAGAGAGGAGTAAAAAAGTACACTTATAGCCAACCTTGTTGTAGTATGAGTGACTAAGTGATGACTATGTATGACATGCCAACATCAGATAGCCTAACACACCGTGTTAAATCTCCAAGGGAGCGACCGCGCGAGCGACGCGACGGTCGTGGTAGGCGCGACCATGATACGGGCTGCTGGCAGCCCTTGGATCTGAGATCAAACGGTCGCATGCTAAGTTGCTGAAAATTTTAAGAATAACCCTCCAGGATAGGATATTCACCCATAGGTCTAGAATCACGCCATGCAACCGTTCGATCTCATATCCAAGGGCTCTCGGAAGCCCGTATCATGGGAGAATGGAAAGCCACCACCCTGCCGTTCGCACGCAGGCAGTTCGCTCCTACTCGTCCCCGCATGTCCTTTAATACTATGGCGGTTCGCTCCTAGTCGTCCCGTCCATTCACATTATGGTAGTTCCACTAATCCTAACCCTCCTCCCAAATCTATGGCATCCCAAATCTCCCCGATCAGCAGTGAGTACAAGGTTAGAACCATCACCGGCGATGAGTTCAACGTCATCTACACCCGTACTTCCGCGACGGTGAAAGGATGCCTTTCTCGCTTCAGATGCATGTTCGAAAACTCACATGATGAGTGGGTCGCTGGGCTAGATGTTGAGTACACCATAGTCGTGGGATGAGAGAAGGATCTAAAGGACGAAGAGAGGAAGAAGCCCACCGTGATCCAGGTTTGCATACATAACGTTTGCTTCGTCTACCACATATGCCATGCCAACGTTGAGTGCCAGGATTTTAAGAACTTCCTCTAGGACAAAACAGTCAAATTCGTTACTGTAGACTTTAAGAACGACAAAGAAGTCCTGCGTCGGATAGGCCTCATTGTAGGCAACCCCTTCGACCTCCAGAAGAATCGGCTGGTGCCCTCTCGTCAGCCTTCAATGCTGACCCTGGCAGGAGCCATGGTTCATCCTTCGTACGGTAAACTGGAGAAACCTCCATACATGTTTCATCGTCATGCATGGCAGCGGAATGTACTAGATATAGACCACATCCAGTATGCTGCAATGGATGGCTACCTTTGTTTCAATATCTACAAGGGTTGGATGAAGAGCAACAGCCAAGTTGGCGGTTCAAGCAAAGAAGTATCGGCCAAGAGGAAGAGGGACAAGGATGAAGTCGAGGACGTGGACGAGGACTTCGAGTAAGGTGGCAGTGTCGTTGCTCATGGTGGTTCTAAACTTCTAATGCAGTGTCTACCGGATTACTTGCATAGTTTAATTTCAGGTGTGCTTATTTTAATTTGAGGGGTGTGTTGTGTTGAGCCCCCAGCAGAACTATGTTATGTTTCTTCTCGTTACTTTAACTCTTTAGTATGTACATACTAGTACTAGTATTTCTTTAATAGAATTTAGTACCCAAATTAAGCACGTACTAGCTTTTTTAATAGTACTATATGCATAATTTGGCGACGAGCGCTCTCTATATGTACCACCTTTTTTTAAAATTTCAATTTTTGCTCCATGGCGCAATCCATAGTGGAGTACTACTGTACAAAAGTATACATTTTTTAAAAGGATAGCATACTGTTCATCATATATATATATATATATATATATATATATATATATATATATCCAGTTAAATTCTCAACCTAGAACGACGTGCATGCCATGTAGTAAACCGATCCGGAGGAAGTATAGTAAAAATGAGGTGATTTTACCGAGCGATCGGCGGGGGAGCATGGCCTGTCATGCGGTCCCAAGTGTCATGATCTACCAAGGCGAT
>NW_025236461.1:0-5284 GCF_018294505.1 Triticum aestivum | reverse complement strand
ATATAACCCGTCATAAATATTTTAATGTGCAAATTCAAAGAACTCTGATTCCAGAGCTCTAGCGGTTGCTTTGATTCCTACATATCCATTCAGTATATCTTGATTGAAAATGAAGCTATCATTTCCTTCTGTACTTTGCTAAATGAATAGATTTCACAAGAGGTCGAGAAGCTCGAGTAGTAGTAAGAATTAGAGTTCTTCCTCAATTATGGAATTTTTCACATAGCTCGGGTCAATTAGCATCTCCATGTGTCGAGTTAAAAGTAACAGCAACATTGCTAAAAATCGAACAAAAATGGCTTTACCGGATCCAAGTGTGACCAAACTGTCGCTTTCTTGATCGTATCCACTAGAATGAGGCTATTTGTGAATCTTGAGACCTGAATTTGCTATAACCTTTAGGATAGCAAGAGCTGGAGTTGTTGTAAATAGTACAAGCACTTGAAGTTGTAATGAGTGTTAATGCAAAATAACAAGAAAAGAGAAAAAATAACATTGAATCGTACAGAAAAAGATCATTGGATGATATTAGCTAGGTTCACAGTTTTGAGACACAGGAAAGGATAATGTTTGTACAAGTCTTCATTAACAAGAATAATGGGTCGAAAATTTTCAAACAACATTTGTTTCACCAGCAATGAATAATGAAAGGCATGTAAGGCAAGACCAGACTACCTTCAGCTCAAATTTTATCCTTGCAATAACTTGAAGGCCAAGGTTCTTAGCTTTCACCCCATTGACTAGTACAATTGCAGCAGCACCAATTGTACAGTGCTGGAAGATAAGAAAGGCACTGCAGTTACACTTTAATGTAACATCGCTTCGCGTAATTCATCTTAACCATGCAAAAAAGAATAAAATTTGAGCTCTGAAATAATCTAGCTCTTCAGTACTCTCTTAAGATGACACAGAACAGACCATTGATTTTTACTACTGAAAATCTACAACATTGTTTGGCTGAAGGTAGTCTGGTCATGTAAAAATAAAGCTACAATGCTAGACCAAGCAGGATCATAAATCTGAATGATTTTTTTTTAGCAGGGTAAATCTGAGTGAAATTGTTATGTTAACAAATATTGAATAGCGGCACTTCAATCACATAGCTCAATTCTACTAGCTGGATGTTTTTATTCAGGGTTATGGTACCATACTGGAAAATTGCTGTTTAAACTATTTAGCAAAGTTACCATCTAAGTAAATATCCATAAAGAAGTAAAACAAATAGCAAGGGTATGAAAATTGCAAACCTTATAGTAGAAGAACTGCCAGCTGTTACGGGCCAATTCTTCTTAAATGCTGGCCCCAAGTTTCTTCAGCTTCACTGGATCAAACTGTGCACATAGATGACCAGAGAAACCATGAAAAAACAGTAAGGAAAAAAGGCATGCTGATGGTTATGTATTTGCGTTGTCTTTGATGTGTTACTCTTCTGTGTACCACAAAATTATATTGAATCCGTATGTCAAAACCAGACCATGTTAGTATATCAATAAAAAGTGAAACCATGTGCAGATGACAAAGAAGAAATTCATTCCCTTACACAGATTCCGCAGATTTAGTAATCCATAAGTTCAGCACTAGTATAAGCTGACTACTGGATTTTCAACTAACCCCTCTTTCAGAATTGAGATACTGATATCATATCAACGAAATAACTATATTTCCTTAATTAACTGCTATTTTTGGCTTTGACAGCCTCTCCAACTTAAAGCACCATGAACTCTCTTCACTTAATACGCGTGGCAAAATATTAAACAGTGGAATTACTGTTAATTAATGATAAATGTATTAACATTACTTTCATGCATCCAACCATGAACATCCCATATATTTTAGCGAGCGAATTTGAAGAACTCCAGTTGCAAAAATCTAGAATTTTCTGCAGGATTTGTTCACAGCAGTTCGTCAAGCGAAGTCGAAGACGCCCCTGGTTGGCGGAGAAAACTTTGATGATTGCAATTTAGGAGAGCAGCAGGCTCGTTCGTCGCTAAACCTTAATTTTTCCTGTGCCGTGGGCCAAGTACTTTAGCTGAAAGGTGTGCTTAGCATAAACAAATTATATTACAGCTAACTAGTACGACCAACCAATGTCAGGAGATCTCTGTTTTACTGTTCAACATACTACTAGTACTACTAGTTTAAGCTGGCTTTGGTGGGATCAGTGAGCTCTGGAATGCTACGAGGAAAGAGTTGGCAAATCGCAAAGAGGGCATCTGAAAAGAACAAATCTGGAAGAGAAAGACAGAGACGGAGGCAGCAGACCTTGGTTCATCTGCTTCCCCTTCTCACCCCACCTTCACGGCTTCAGGCTACCTCCTTCCTCGCCCCCCTCCCCTCCCATCCGCTTGGCCCCCTTCCAAGCTCCGACAAAACGGCCGGAAATCAGAGCGCGATCGGTGCTCTGCAAGGAAACCAGCCGGGATCGTTGAGCAGCGAGCAAGAACCAGCTTAAAATCAGCTCCAAGAAAAGAAAGACGGGGGTTCCTCACCCGCAGGACGGATCGACCGGAGGCCTTCGCTCCGCGCTCACGGCAGCGCGGTCCAACGGAGGAGGGGCTGATCTGGTGGGGTGGGGAATGCCCTCCGAGGGAGGCAGGGGTCGCCGGATGGGTTCAGTCCGTCAAGAGCGTACGGGGCGGAGAGGACGGAGGAGCCACGGCCACGGGTGGGCAGAAAACTAGAAAAGGGAGGAGCGCCTACGATCATCACGTGGGGGGTTTCTGCGTCGTGGGACCCACCGTGAACAGAGGCGCAGCAGAAAGAACGTGTAGAACAGCCCAACTCCTTTATTCACAAGTTAAAAAACGTCCATAAGAAAAACTTTCCCCTCCCTCCCGAGCCGCTCCCGCGGGCGGCTCCGGAGGCTCCAACCCTAGCCCCGCGAGCGCCCCCCCTCCTCGATCTCCCCTGGCCGTCAAAGGCGGCGCGCGAAGTCTTGCGCGCCCCGACGGGCCTCCCACGCGCGGGGGAGTGGCGTCAAGCAGGCGGCGCAGTGGTCTCTCTGGCGATGAGGCGGGTGGCGTGGCAGGCGGCAAGGTGCGCATGTGAAGGCGGAGGCGGAGCACGGCCGCGGGCTTGTGGAGGAGGTGTTGGTGCGCGGCGGCCCTCCCAGTCATAGAGGCGACAGATCTCGGAGGGGACGGCGCGCCCGGTCATGGAGGCACCAGATCTTGCCCAGGTGGGCTTCGCTAGCGGCGGTCGGGAGCTGCTGCGGTGGACGGGGTGCGTTGTGCCTCCTGGTGAAGCCGGTGTGGGGGCTGCTGCTGGCGAGTGCAAGGAGGAGGAGATGGAGCGGTGTTGGATCTGAGATTGAGCTCGGAATAGCAGCTCTCTGCAGGGAGCTCCATCCGACGACTGGTTTTCCTCTGTTTGTGGGTTCCAGGCGTCGAGGGTTGCTCTCTGTGCGTGACTGTCCGGTAGGAGTGGCTCGTTCAGCCGTTGCTTGAGGCGCCGGCGGCCCCTGGCCGTGTTGGTTTTGGGTCGGGAAGGTGGTCTAGAGTTGCTTTCCACGGCTGTGCGGGAGGTGGATGATGGTCTGAGTGCCCTCGGTCGTGCTAGGCATAGGTGTTCTGTGATGTTACATCCATGATGGCGAGGTGCTGCGGTGTGATCCTTTACAGATGAGTGGCCCAATTCGTTGCGAGGGATGGGAGGTGGGCGGCATTATGAATGAAAATCATGCACGTCTTTGGTCGGTGTTGGCATTGCTACGGGTATCGTTTTTTCCCTCCTTGGAGGCATTGCTACGGTGTGTCGCCATCTTCCCCCTCTTGTTCGGATTGTCGTCTCCGGGCGAAAGCCTAGGTCTTGGACCGGCGATGGCGGTGTTGCTGCGTCGTTTCTTTGTTGGGAGCACCGGGTGTGGAGACATGGCTTGGTGATTCTGTAATGCGGTCCTCCGATGTATGTCGTTGGTCCGACTGGAGGTTCTGGGCGCAATGTACGCCATTGCCAGCAAGCTCAAGATGGTGGCTTTCTAGGGACCAGCTGAGTCCCGCCAACTACTCGCCATCTCCTCTTCGGCATTCAAGGGTGGTTGGTGCGTCGACTAGGGTAGTCCAATTGAAGTTGTTACTCTTCGAGATGATCAGTGTTGGTCGCGACGCGGCTATGTTGCTCTAGTTAGGGTAGGCGCCTTTGCGTTGTGTATGTTATGTGTGCGAGGATTTTCTTTAGATTAGCTTGGGTGTGGTATTTGTCTACACTTGTTGTTTGCAACGAGTTGTAGCTTCTTGTAATTGTCTTCTGACTTCTATTAAAATATAATACGCCTTTGGCGTACTCTCGAAAAAAAACGTCCATAAGTCCGGATTTGACCATGTTAAACAAAATGTTATTTTGACAATTTATATTTTTTTACCATGGCAAGTTTAGTTGGTAAACATAGCCAATCTACTTTAAGTTTATTTTTTGCCAGAAAATTATCGTGCTTGCCACCTAAACGTTTCATCCTCGCGTCAATTAAAATTGTCATAAAAAATGTTCGATCTTCCATGATCAAATCCCGAACGTTCAGTATTTATCATTTCTAAAAAAAACTCCTTTCACTTTGTGATTGAAAAAAAAACTCATTATTGCCTTTATCCTCACTCCTGCCACCTCCTATATCGCCCTCGTTGGCGCCCAGGAGAAAACAACCCACTAAACATTTACTATGTTTAAGCTATCTATCTACAACTAAGATAAAATGATAAAGTTAATAGTTAGGTACTATTATATATTGCTCCCTTCGTAAAAAAAATATAAGAGCGTTTAGATCATTGCTCTTATATTTCTTTACAGAGGGAGCAGTTTGTAAAAAGAAAAAGAGAGAAAGTTTTATGGTTGTGAAGGTAGCGGTGGAATTTTCCCTAGGCAATCGGTGACATAGCACACCCAGTACAAACTTCTTAGAATTGTTATGAGGCAGAGGTATGTACTTACATGCTGCAAAATAATGGTCTCGCATGTACTTAAAATTGTTTTCCTAGCAAGTATCCACAAATACTGAGATTTATTCAGGTAAAACGTTAACTGTGGCCATAACTTCCTCTAGGGTTCCTTTCGAATCGCCTATGTTATAATTCCTAAACTCAAGAAACGGCTTTTGTCGCTCCGGCCTACCATAATGAATTTTTCATAACAGATTGCTTATCCTAAAGGGTGATTCAATATAGTGTGCACCTCTATATTAACACCCTAGTATAATACAATAACAATTCATACAATGCATACTAAGCATCCCAAAACACCGCTATAATAGGACAAAACAAAACTACCCAGACATGAAAACAATGAAACAAAT
>NW_025236460.1:0-5284 GCF_018294505.1 Triticum aestivum | reverse complement strand
CAGGCATCTCAATGTTTTGCCGGCAATCAACAGTGCCCTGGTGTTTGAATTTCATTCCCATCCATTGTATGGAACCTAGCAATTCACCCAAGGATACAGATTAGATTTTTCAACCAATGTTAGTGCATTGGAGCATGTGCATGTAGTTCAAATTTGAATTATGCACATAAATGCATTGAAAACTCAGTTAATGCATAAAAATGTCCAAATGAACCCCGAAAAATCCCAAAAATTGACACAACACTCCTGTTGTTCTATGTTGACACGAGAATTTTTTTGAAAGCAATAAGAGGCAATGGATATCGTTTCGTCCCCAAAGGTGGGACGTTCCCTACCGAAACCATCATGCTTGTTATGAGAAACTCTGATTTGTGAGAAGCATATACCCGAACCTGCCCCAAATGGGACAATTTTTTTAACACGGCATGTTGATGCTGCTCCATGATAGCATGCCAAGTTTCATGATTTTCATACGAGTTTTGGATTTACTAGAATTTAAAAACCAGGCATCTCAACGTTTTGCCGACAATCAACAGTGCCCTGGTGTTTGAATTTCATTCCCATCTCTTGCATGGGACCTAGAAATTCACCCAAGGACACACATGTGATTTTTCAACCAACCTTAGTGCGTTGGAGCATGTGCTTGTAGTTCAAATTTGAATTATGCACATAAAATGCCTAGAAAACCCAGTTAATGCATAAAAAGGGCCAACGAACCCCAAAAATTTCAAGATTGAACACAACACTCATGTTGTTCTATGTTGTCACTATAAATTTTTTGAAAGCAATAAGAGGCAACGGATATCATCCCGTCCCCAAAGGTGGTACGTTCCCTATCGAAACCATCATGCTTGTTGTGAGAAGCTCTGGTTTGTGAGAAGCTTATACCCGAACCTGCCGCAAATGGGACAAAAATTTTACCACGACATGTTTGATGCCACTCCATGATAGCATGCCAAGTTTCATGAATTTCATACGAGTTTTGGATTTACTAGAATTTAAAAACTAGGCATCTCAACGTTTTGCCGGCAATCAACAGTGCCCTGGTGTTTGAATTTCATTTCCATCTCTTGCATGGGACCTAGAAATTCACCCAAGGACACATTGTTTGACCCTTTTTGCATACGGGGAAATGAGTTGTCCATGAATATCAATCAAATCAAGAAACTCAGAAAGATTTTTAGGATAAAGAAATTAGCGACGAAAAACAACAAGATATTTGTTTGCACAATGAAGAAGACATCAGTTCACTACAAGATGGTACTAACTATTATAACTTGTCTTTTTTTATTCCTTTGCCCCATTTCCAATATAGAGAATATATTTATGCACGTCCTTGTTTTCAGGCTTTTCCAAAGCAGTTCACTGATGATTACCTCTCAACCCACCTCTATGGTCAGGAGGCGAGGAAGGTTTTCATACAACACCTACGGTTCAATATTGAAGTGTTTCTGAAGAGGACGAAGGACGGACGGTCAATCATCCACAGGCACTGGCCTAAAATTGCAAAGACTTTCAACATGAATAAAGGCTCAATATTCGCCTTCTGCTTCAGCAGTTTTCTAGATGAGATGCATCTGTCTATATACCGTCTATGATGCTAATTTCAAAAGGTTCTACTTGTTGCGTGTGAAACTTGGTGCTGGTGCAGTTGTGTAATGGGGTAGCTAAGTGCTGAAGCTATATCATGTTGTACTCTAATGTATTTCAATTATGAAATCTTAATATGGAGATGAAATACATTATGTGCTTAATATGAATACCAATTAGATTAATAAATGGATTACTAATAATATGGCAATTAGCCTGCTAATTGGGTTTTGCTATTGTAAACGGTTATTGAAAAAATACCGTGGGCGATGACCTAACGCAACGCACACAGTTTCTAGGAATAAACCGTATTGGGTCAATGAACAATCACACACGACTTTCTCTTGAAAACTGTTTGCGTTAGACCACCTTGCGCAAACATTTACCACATAAAAACTATATGTGATGGACAATCTTTGTCACACAGTTTTTTCTACGGACCATGTGTGATACATTCAATAACGCAAACGATTTAACGGGAAAAATTGTGTGTGATGTACCTGTGAACGGAAACGTTTTCCTTGGAGCGACTGTGTGGGATGTACATACGAACGTAAACGTTTAGCGGGGACTGACTGTGTGGGATGTACTTGCGACCGGAAATAATTTTGCCATATAATTGTATTTTTTTAGCTCTACTGTACGTATTTCCATATTTGAGCGCTCGCCGATCGCACACGACCTCATTTTGCAGAGCGTGTGTGCCAGGAGGGCATATCCCCGATGGTTTTTGGGTCGTGTAGGAAGGACCCTCCTATCACCCACACTCACTTGGTGACGGTTCCAAATACCGTCATGGAAAGGGGTTAAAAACCATTTGTTTAGGACCAACGCGTACCAGTGTAAGTTAACCAAAACATTCTCGTTACTTTGTTCTAAACAACTAAGTTCCTTATGGTTCACATTTCTCTCTGTGTTGCTCGAGGACGATCAATTTAAGCTTGGGAAAGTTGGTGAGCGATATTTTTACACTCATTCACCCTTTGTTTAAACCGAAATATTTTATTAAAACTGAGATATTCGCTTCGATATTGCTAATAATGACTAATGAATGCAAATGATTTGACAAATCCTCTCTTTGATGTGTTTCCATAGAAAATGGGCTACAGATGGAAGAAATCATGTGAGAACAAGGGAAGGAGTGGAATAGGGGATAAAAGAAATCATCAGGAGGCGCACCAGAGAAGCCAATGCAAAAGACGACGTTTCATACGACTGCAAGTACTCACACGAGCGATCGTATGATGTGGATACCGAGGTTCCTTTTGTCCACCTGAACAACTTTTATAATGGGGACCACGTCAAAATGTCAACAAAACATCGTCGAGCGAAGTCAGAACAAAACCATCTTCATCCCTTCTCATCAACCCTAGCCGCCGCCATTTCCATCTCCATAGTCGCCGTCACGACCATATTCCATCTTCCTCTAGTTCATGCATGTAATCGTGAATCACATAAGGCAGCCATTGTAAGATATATTTTCAATCAATCAATCTTCAAGATGTGTTCTTCTTGCGATCTGATCTTCATGTGTGAGTAGTTCGGCAAGGTATGAGTTGAGGCATAGGTCTGGCAACCCTCTGTATTTGTTGTGGGGGATCAACGGAAGGACTTTGAATTAACGTTCGTATGTGTGAAATAATTTTTTTCATAGATGTGTCTTGTCTTGTCCGTGATTTTCATCCCTGCAAGTACCCAGGATCATGGAGATCGAGCCACGAAGAGGCAAAGGGCAAGTGTTATTCTAAACACTAGTGCCAGAAGGGTTAGTACGCTAATACAGATCCAATCCTTGGGGATTCAAGACGTTTAGTCATTAAACACCCAAAACTCTTGTCTGATTATTATAATCTTAATTATCGAGATAACCCCGCGCGACGGATAAGGCCTGCAGTAGGACAACTGATTCTTGATGCAGGGCTCATGCCGGTCAAAATGTTATTTGGACACACCCCCACTTCGGTTCGTAACAAGCACCTCTCTATTGGTGACTTTCAACGCACAAATTAAGATCATGTTTGGTCCCAACACAAATACATGGTTGTAAGCATTAAGACCTTCTATCCATACCTCCTTTTGTTATAAGTGTTAAATCACAATTTGCTTGATTGATTCAGTCAAAAGCTGGAATTAATCCTTTAACGAAAGGTTGCTAGAAACCACTGCTTCAAGAGAACCTTCCTCTGTAATACTTTTTGTTCCTTTACCAGATCACTAAAAGGAGGTATCAGTGGCCATCTCTGGCATGTGTTTGCTCCAGTGTGTGTGTGTGTCTATCTATCTATCTATCTATATATATATCAAGCAAGTTTCCTCCAATTTTGAATTTTTTTATTTATGCATAAAAAACAACACCAAGATAGTTCGACTGAAAACAACGTTAGTCTAGATTAGTTCCATTCAAATCATACAAATTAGAGTCCAAAATAAAAGCAAAAGTGTTTGGAAAATAGATACGTTGGATACGTATCACCTCCCGAAACAAGAGGCAGAACATGATGCCAACTTTCTTGAGATCCATAGACAACTTTAAGATCAACAGTTGCACATGCAACTTCTGAACGATATCATGAAGCATATGTGGACTCACTTTAAAAATCAATGAACTATGTATATTATGTTACAGTTAAGCATTATGAACAAATTTTGTGTTTGAACTATGTACTTTTATGTGTGAATAATTTTTATTTGTATATGCTATTCATTATTTGTATGTAATGATCGACATGTACATGTTTGTATGGATTAGAGAATATTTTAATTGTGGTTTGAGGGGCAGGCTGGTGCTATCCGCGGACATTTTCGGACGCCTCTACGGACATATAGTGCCCAGATTTCCCCGGTCCTATGATAGATGCTCTAAACTAGAGAAGAGAGTCTTAAAATGTTCAAAAAAAAATTCCGAAAGTACACGAATGCATACCATATTTTTATAGGAGACATAATTTCAAATACAAAAAGACCACAGCTTGTTGCAGACAACGAGCCTAGTGTAGACCCCGAAGACACCCACTCCGATTGAAAGACGACACCACTTCCGACAACCCAACTACAAAGCAAAGCAAAAAAGAGGGTGTCCAAAATTGAGCATTTTACGCGGCATTGATTTCCAAAATCCAAACCGGGATTTGCCCCTCCCACACCGCTGAGGCCTTGTTCGTTTAAACCTCCTCTCAAGAGAATTGGAGTGGATTGGAGGGGATTTTGGCTTGCAGGGGGATCCCTGCCAATCCCCTTCCAAAACCGCCTCAACCGAACAAGGCCTGAGTGGAGTGAGCTCACACGCACCAATCCCCCATCCTCCCGTTCACCTCTTGTGACTACTTCCATGGAACCTCGCGCGCACGGCGTCCCCTCCCTCTGCTCTGCTCTCCACTGACTCGCTCCCGTGCACAGTTACGCGGTGGCCATCCAAAAGGCCGGGGCGGCAAAAGCAAAAACATCAATGAAGGCGTAAGAAACAGTTAAAAAAGCGACGCAAAGCAGAGGTTTTGTACTGCGCCATTGCCAGTTGCCATTTGCCACCCTCGCTCGATTAATTCTCCCTCCAGTCCCCCACGCCTCTTCCCATTGCCACCGCCGCTCCGCTCCAAGAAGCGCACTTCACTCGCTTCCCCCAAAGCCAGCAACTGAGCCGCCGCACGCAAAGAAAGGGAGGCTGCCGGAGCGGAGAGGCGCGTGCGTGGCCCCAACC
>NW_025236459.1:939-5284 GCF_018294505.1 Triticum aestivum | reverse complement strand
CCGGAGACGCGTGCCGCCTCTTCGGACATGCCACAACACCACCCCGCATGTATGAGGGCCCGGTACGACGCTCCGGTGGCATTGCTACCCCCCCAGGGCCCCCGTCCCGCCTAACCCTGTAGCGTTTGACCACGGGATCTAGCCCTTTGACTTTGCACGGACGGGCTTTGACCAGTGGACCTCTCCACCCGGTTGTGTCGGGTGGGCCCAGAGGGACACCGGGGAGCAACATCCGGGCCAGGCCCACAGCTACATCCACTCCGTGTAGACCCGACGCGTCTGTTTCCCCCCTCCGGGTGCCGGCGGCGGCACCGTCCGTGAGGGGGGGCACGCACCAAAGACGCGTGCTGGGCGTTTGCAACCGCCTCAACACTTCCAAACTTGTGAGAGGCCGCCTACGCAAGATTATACGGTATGCTACCCCCCGAAGGCCGCCGGCCACAGTCGTAGACGTGCGAAGAGCAATCCGCGTAGAGGGAAGTGTTCAGATACTTCTCCATCACAAAAAATAATGAAAAATTACCATCAGTCCTATAGCACATGTGCCCACGTTGTGTAAAAAACTCATGATTTTATCGCGCTCCAAGTATTTAATAATATTCACGCTGCATCGTTACCGCAGAACGTCTACCACCGTTTCATTGCCGTCCGTGAGGGGGGCCACAACCCGGAGACGCGTGCCGCCTCTTCGGACATGCCACAACACCACCCCGCATGTATGAGGGCCCGGTACGACGCTCCGGTGGCATTGCTACCCCCCCAGGGCCCCCGTCCCGCCTAACCCTGTAGCGTTTGACCACGGGATCTAGCCCTTTGACTTTGCACGGACGGGCTTTGACCAGTGGACCTCTCCACCCGGTTGTGTCGGGTCGGCCCAGAGGGACACCGGGGAGCAACATCCGGGCCAGGCCCACAGCTACATCCACTCCGTGTAGACCCGACGCGTCCGTTTCCCCCCTCCGGGTGCCGGCGGCGGCGCCGTCCGTGAGGGGGGCACGCACCGGAGATGCGTGCTGGGCGTTTGCAACCGCCTCAACACTTCCAGACTTGTGAGAGGCCGCCTACGCAAGATTTTACGGTATGCTATCCCCCGAAGGCCGCCGGCCACAGTCGTAGACGTGCGAAGAGCAATCCGCGTAGAGGGAAGTGTTCAGATACTTCTCCATCACAAAAAATTATGAAAAATTACCATCAGTCCTATAGCACATGTGCCCACGTTGTGTAAAAAACTCATGATTTTATCGCGCTCCAAGTATTTAATAATATTCACGCTGCATCGTTACCGCAGAACGTCTACCACCGTTTCATTGCCGTCCATGAGGGGGGCCACAACCCGGAGACGCGTGCCGCCTCTTCGGACATGCCACAACACCACCCCGCATGTATGAGGGCCCGGTACGACGCTCCGGTGGCATTGCTACCCCCCCAGGGCCCCCGTCCCGCCTAACCCTGTAGCGTTTGACCACGGGATCTAGCCCTTTGACTTTGCACGGACGGGCTTTGACCAGTGGACCTCTCCACCCGGTTGTGTCGGGTCGTCCCAGAGGGACACCGGGGAGCAACATCCGGGCCAGGCCCACAGCTACATCCACTCCGTGTAGACCCGACGCGTCCGTTTCCCCCCTCCGGGTGCCGGCGGCGGCGCCGTCCGTGAGGGGGGGCACGCACCGGAGACGCGTGCTGGGCGTTTGCAACCGCCTCAACACTTCCAGAGTTGTGAGAGGCCGCCTACGCAAGATTTTACGGTATGCTACCCCCCGAAGGCCGCCGGCCACAGTCGTAGACGTGCGAAGAGCAATCCGCGTAGAGGGAAGTGTTCAGATACTTCTCCATCACAAAAAATTATGAAAAATTACCATCAGTCCTATAGCACATGTGCCCACGTTGTGTAAAAAACTCATGATTTTATCGCGCTCCAAGTATTTAATAATATTCACGCTGCATCGTTACCGCAGAACGTCTACCACCGTTTCATTGCCGTCCGTGAGGGGGGCCACGCACCGGAGACGTGTGCCGCCTCTTCGGACATGCCACAACACCACCCCACATGTATGAGGGCCCGGTACGACGCTCCGGTGGCATTGCTACCCCCCCAGGGCCCCCGTCCCGCCTAACCCTGTCGCGTTTGACCACGGGATCTAGCCCTTTGACTTTGCACGGACGGGCTTTGATCAGTGGACCTCTCCACCCGGTTGTGTTAGGTCGGCCCATAGGAACACTTTGGAGCAACATCCGGGCCAGGACCACAGCTACATCCACTCCGTGTAGACTCGACGCGTCCGTTTCCCCCCTCCGGGTGCCGGCGGCGGCGCCGTTCATGAGGGGGGCCATGCACCGGAGACGCGTGCCGCCTCTTCGGACATGCCACAACACCACCCCGCATGTATGAGGGCCCGGTACGACGCTCCGGTGGCATTGCTACCCCCCCAGGGCCCCCGTCCCGCCTAACCCTGTAGCGTTTGACCACGGGATCTAGCCCTTTGACTTTGCACGCACGGGCTTTGACCAGTGGACCTCTCCACCCGGTTGTGTCGGGTCGGCCCAGAGGGACACCGGGGAGCAACATCCGGGCCAGGCCCACAGCTACATCCACTCCGTGTAGACCCGACCCGTCCGTTTCCCCCCTCCGGGTGCCGGCGGCGGCGCCGTCCGTGAGGGGGGGCACGCACCATAGACGCGTGCTGGGCGTTTGCAACCGCCTCAACACTTCCAGAGTTGTGAGAGGCCGGCTACGCAAGATTTTACGGTATGCTACCCCCCGAAGGCCGCCAGCCACAGTCGTAGACGTGCGAAGAGCAATCCGCGTAGAGGGAAGTGTTCAGATACTTCTCCATCACAAAAAATGATGAAAAATTACCATCAGTCCTATAGCACATGTGCCCACATTGTGTAAAAAACTCATGATTTTATCGCGCTCCAAGTATTTAATAATATTCACGCTGCATCGTTACCGCAGAACGTCTACCACCGTTTCATTGCCGTCCGTGAGGGGGGCCACAACCCGGAGACGCGTGCCGCCTCTTCGGACATGCCACAACACCACCCCGCATGTATGAGGGCCCGGTACGACGCTCCGGTGGCATTGCTACCCCCCCAGGGCCCCCGTCCCGCCTAACCCTGTAGCGTTTGACCACGGGATCTAGCCCTTTGACTTTGCACGGACGGGCTTTGACCAGTGGACCTCTCCACCCGATTGTGTTAGGTCGGCCCATAGGAACACTTTGGAGCAACATCCGGGCCAGGCCCACAGCTACATCCACTCCGTGTAGACTCGACGCGTCCGTTTCCCCCCTCCGGGTGCCGGCGGCGGCGCCGTTCGTGAGGGGGGCCACAACACCACCCCGCATGCTGCCTCTTCGGACATGCCACAACACCTCGTGCTGCCTCTTCGGACATGCCACAACACCACCCCGCATGTATGAGGGCCCGGTACGACGCTCCGGTGGCATTGCTACCCCCCCAGGGCCCCCGTCCCGCCTAACCCTGTAGCGTTTGACCACGGGATCTAGCCCTTTGACTTTGCACGGACGGGCTTTGACCAGTGGACCTCTCCACCCGGTTGTGTCGGGTCGGCCCAGAGGGACACCGGGGAGCAACATCCGGGCCAGGCCCACAGCTACATCCACTCCGTGTAGACCCGACGTGTCCGTTTCCCCCCTCGGGGTGCCGGCGGCGGCGCCGTCCGTGAGGGGGGGCACGCACCGAAGACGCGTGCTGGGCGTTTGCAACCGCCTCAACACTTCCAGACTTGTGAGAGGCCGCCTACGCAAGATTTTACGGTATGCTACCCCCCGAAGGCCGCCGGCCACAGTCGTAGACGTGCGAAGAGCAATCCGCGTAGAGGGAAGTGTTCAGATACTTCTCCATCACAAAAAATTATGAAAAATTACCATCAGTCCTATAGCACATGTGCCCACGTTGTGTAAAAAACTCATGATTTTATCGCGCTCCAAGTATTTAATAATATTCACGCTGCATCGTTACCGCAGAACGTCTACCACCGTTTCATTGCCGTCCGTGAGGGGGGCCACAACCCGGAGACGCGTGCCGCCTCTTCGGACATGCCACAACACCACCCCGCATGTGGGCCCGGTACGACGCTCCGGTGGCATTGCTACCCCCCCAGGGCCCCCGTCCCGCCTAACCCTGTAGCGTTTGACCACGGGATATAGCCCTTTGACTTTGCACGGACGGGCTTTGACCAGTGGACCTCTCCACCCGGTTGTGTTAGGTCGGCCCATAGGAACACTTTGGAGCAACATCCGGGCCAGGCCCACAGCTACATCCACTCCGTGCAGACTCGACGCGTCCGTTTCCCCCCTCCGGGTGACGGCGGCGGCGCCGT
>NW_025236459.1:0-929 GCF_018294505.1 Triticum aestivum | reverse complement strand
GGGTGCCGGCGGCGGCGCCGTTCGTGAGGGGGGCCACGCACCGGAGACGCGTGCCGCCTCTTCGGACATGCCACAACACCACCCCGCATGTATGAGGGCCCGGTACGACGCTCCGGTGGCATTGCTACCCCCCCAGGGCCCCCGTCCCGCCTAACCCTGTAGCGTTTGACCACGGGATCTAGCCCTTTGACTTTGCACGGACGGGCTTTGACCAGTGGACCTCTCCACCCGGTTGTGTCGGGTCGGCCCAGAGGGACACCGGGGAGCAACATCCGGGCCAGGCCCACAGCTACATCCACTCCGTGTAGACCCGACGCGTCCGTTTCCCCTCTCCGGGTGCCGGCGGCGGCACCGTCCGTGAGGGGGGGCACGCACCAAAGACGAGTGCTGGGCGTTTGCAACCGCCTCAACACTTCCAGACTTGTGAGAGGCCGCCTACGCAAGATTTTACGGTATGCTACCCCCCGAAGGCCGCCGGCCATAGTCGTAGACGTGCAAAGAGCAATCCGCGTAGAGGGAAGTGTTCAGATACTTCTCCATCACAAAAAATTATGAAAAATTACCATCAGTCCTATAGCACATGTGCCCACGTTGTGTAAAAAACTCATGATTTTATCGCGCTCCAAGTATTTAATAATATTCACGCTGCATCGTTACCGCAGAACGTCTACCACCGTTTCATTGCCGTCCGTGAGGGGGGCCACAACCCGGAGACGTGTGCCGCCTCTTCGGACATGCCACAACACCACCCCGCATGTATGAGGGCCCGGTACGATGCTCCGGTGGCATTGCTACCCCCCCAGGGCCCCCGTCCCGCCTAACCCTGTAGCGTTTGACCACGGGATCTAGCCCTTTGACTTTGCACGGACGGGCTTTGACCAGTGGACCTCTCCACCCGGTTGTGTTAGGTCGGCCCATAGGAACACTTT
>NW_025236458.1:0-5285 GCF_018294505.1 Triticum aestivum | reverse complement strand
GTCGTGTATTTAAAACACTATATGCTTGAAAAATGGTAAATGTGTATTTGAGAAGTGTTAAATATGTATAAAATGTTTTGAATGTATACAAAAAATTTACAATGTGTATGAAACCAGTAGACATCAGAGCATGTATCGGAAAATAATGCTAATAATGTATTTGAAAAATATTAAACGTCTATAAAAAATAACATTTAAGATGTATTCAAAAAATGTACAATGTGTATGACAAAGAATAGACATAAATTATGTATTTTCCAAAAAAATCATTCATTTTAAATGTGAGCGTGTATGAAAATAATGTTTCACATTACAAAAAATATACGGTGTATAAGAAAAAGTAGACATAAAAGCATGTTCCTTATCTATAAAAACTGTTCCTTATGTATATGAAAAATGTACATTGCGTGTAAAGAAAAAACACTTCTGTTGTACAAAAATAAAATAAACTGAGACAGAAACAAAGAAACCCAAAGAAAAAAGAAAAAAAGGAAAAGACAGAAAATCAAACTAAAACCCCGGCAAACAATGAAAAAGTTGAAAACTACTGAGAACCGAAGAAAACCAAAGCAAAACAGTGGAAAATCGAAAGCCGAATAAAAAATCAAAGAAACCAAACAAAATAGATAAAAAATATTGCAAAACAGGGAAAACATGCTAGAGTACTGGGCCGGCTCAGTACTGCAGTGAGAGGAGAAACGCCTGAAGCAAGGGGAACATACATCTCGCTTCAAGCGAGATATAGCTCATGCGGAGTTGAGTAGTTTGGTCCGGCTATTTGTTGGGATGGGCCTTCTAGCCGAAAAGTACAAGGCTAGGAGACCTACATATCCAATGAAACTACAATTTTTGGGACGGGATTGGGAAGGGCTGCTTATTTTGCCAGGTTGTTATACAACTATCTTCACCTAACTAGATATGTTTGACTTCATTTTTACACATTTCTTAAAAAAAACTTCATTTTACATGTTGACAATGCCGACATAGTACCCCCTCCGTTTATTTTTACTCTGTGCATAAAATTTGTTTAAAGTCAAACTATGTAAAGTTTGACCAATTTTCTATTAAAAAGTATCAATATCTAGAATACTAAAGTTATATAGTATGAAAATTAATTTTATGTACATCTAATGATATTGATTTTGTTTTGTGAATGTTGACATTTTTCTAGCTATGGTTAGTGGTGGCACAGGCGCGGCGACGGCTCTTTCTGGTGACGGCGAGAAGTATCCTATGTAGCTGTCAACTGATGGTCTAGAGAACTATTCCCTTCGTCTCTCTAGCCGACTGCTAGCGCTTGGCTGTTGTCCGGCTTAGTATCCGACTATAAGGACTTAGCGCGTCTCTGAGCCACCCTCCCTATCCTTGATGGGCTGATAACGAAGCCCCTTGGCCCCATGATCTTCTGAGCCGTATCTTGTACGGTTCATGGGCCTCCTAATGGGTCACCTGTATACACTGGCCTACCCCATATTTATAAACCCAACAAGAGTTGTTCTTGGCTGGGGCCGTGTTGGCATCAAGGTGATCCCGCTGGTGTGTTTGTACTGAACCAGGGGTGGCCAGTTTGCTGGAAGCAGGGATGGAGCCAGGATTCCTATATAAGGGAGGCCAATGGAAAGTATGATATGTTGGAGGGGGTAAACACAAGAACTAATTACGAGTATTTTGCGTTGACAATATAGCATGGGGGAGCCATGGACGCAGGGCACCTTGGCTCCGTCGTTGTTGCTGGGCCTGCTTAGGAGCCAACAAGCCAAGGCGCGGTCAGGCTCTTCATCGTACGAGAAGCCTTCCTTCCATAAAGATCGTCATCTCGGCGTGTAAGTTAAGAACCCCTCATCCGATCAGGGCTCTGGGTCAGTTAGCATAACGTACAACCCTAGGACTCGTCGCCTTTATAAAACAAGACTAAGGCCTCCGCAATCTTCCAGCTCTGGGTCGGTTAGCAAGCCATTTTGCCCCATTAATGAAACCGAAAATAGGAGTATGGTATTTCATGTATGCTGAGGGTCCGAACATGGGTAAACTCTTCGTGTGCGATCCATTTTTGTATTTTTGGCTTCACGTTCCACCCTATTGTTTTCCTATTGTTTTGTAAACACTATGCTTTCTTTCAACAAAATATCTGATTTCTTTCATGCTTATTTTGTTGATACTTGTGTGAAGCTGGTTCCATGTCACCCAGAATGTACGTACGTGAAATTAATCGAGGTATGAGGGTATGTGGCTTTTAATCCATAACGAAACTTTTCCCTGAAAACATTATTGATCAAACTTGTCTGATTTGGAGTTTGGATATCGCAAATCACGAGCATTCATCCCTGGATGATAAACAAAAATCAATGCGCCCGACAACCTTCACTTGCTTTAATAATGATTTGGCCTTTATATATGCAGCTATCTTCACCTGAACAGATAGGAAACTCCACTGACCCACTTCACGTTGACATGTCGGCAGCACTAGACTAGCTGAGTACCCCAAGTAGATGAAACTCAGTTACTGGGATGAAAAAGGGGATGAAAGTTGAACATAAGGGATGCAGGAAGCCTTGGGAACATGAGACAACGGGACGAATTAAAAATCCTATGTTGACGTGAGGAACACTGGGTTTCTCAGTCTTGTACAAGTGCAATCATCAAATCATGGGTGTCTAGGTCACTTGTGAGCTGAGTCCCAGAGTGTGACTATTTAGTCACGCATAGGGTCACTGTAGTGGCTGATTAATCAGGTAAGACTAGGAATACTGATTAACGGAAAGATTGAAGTTATGACTTCTGAGCTTGTTAGTAGCCGGAAAATCTTTTGTTGGTAGCAAGAAGTATAAGCGACAGAGACGTACTAGATAGCCTCCCATGCCGTAGCTTATGACATTTTCTACACAAATACTAAATTATACTCCCTCCGTCCCATAATATAAAAGCATTTCCAACACTACACTATTTGTTTGTCTTGGGCCTTCACTTTCGCTCATCACATGGAGTGGAAATGCAAACTTGTTGTCCACCTTGAGTAGGATGCTCTCTGCTGCGCTGTCTATGAACTCAGCTAGCAGACGTGCTAGCCAGATCCCCTGACAGGAAGCCGTGGTGGCAGCCACATCCATTGACTCGCAAAGAGCCCCGATCTTCTGCTTCTGGGATTGCCAAGTTGCCGGGTTGCTTCCAAGGAAGAAGAGCGTCCTGGATGTGCTCTTGCACATGTCCACATCTCCACCCAAGTCATTGTCGGCGTGGCCGACAAGCCATGGTGCAATGGTACTCCTTCCAAACCATCACTGGGATGAGACGTGTCGGCGATGTAGTTTAGAATGCGCTTGGCTCCCACGAGATGCTCCTCCGTTAGCGCCTCCATGAACCGCAAGACGTGTCAAGTCCGGCTGGCTTGTACCAAGTACTACAGGCACCCCAAGATGTTGCGGTAGTCGGTGTTATCACTAGTCAGCGCCGTGTTGACATTTGACATGTTGAAGTGCGGTCCATTAATATTGGAACGCGACCAAGATTGTACCCTGCCAATGTTCTCAAGTACTCCGTTTCTAGGCGCAGGAGGATTACGAGATCGTGATAGCATCCACGCTTTCCTGCACCCCGATCCCGAGATAGAAACTTAGAAGACCGAGGTCGGACACTTTGAAGAGCCTCTTCATCTGCAACTTGAATCAGGGAGGAAGAACCCCTGGCCATGGACGCTCTCCTCAACGACCTGCCCCGAGAAACCCAACAAGGGTCCACGGAGGAGAATGGAGGTCCACTACCCCTTCCTCGTCAACCAGAACCACGTCAGCATGGTGTCCCATCGTGGAGCAGTTGGCAGAGACCCATGAGAGTCAACATGTTTTTTGCCATGTCATCCCTGCAAGAATTAGAGCGGTTTGTTTAGGGTTTAGGGTTTAGGGTTTAGGGTTTAGGGTTTAGGGTTTAGGGGTTTAGGGTTTAGAGCGGGTTGTTATGCTAGTCACAACGGGGTAAGTTAGCTAGTAATATAACGCCCCCAGGGAATATTTTCTTATGTGACAAATAGTTAATAAGAAGGTGTTTGTGGTAACATAATATGTTATCATAACATAACATATCCCAGATAAAATGAGTCTACATCTTAACAAATGAAGACTTGCATAACATCACATATATGTTACTACCCACTATGAAGGTAGCAACATACTCCCTCCATCCCATAATATAAGAATATTTTTTTTACACTACACTAGTGTGAAAAACGTTCTTATATTATGGGACGGAGGGAGCAGACTAGTAAGATGTATATGCATGTTACTAGTCTAAGCTCCACTATGACCAGCCTTATGACTCAGACCCAAATCTGGTAATAGTCTGCAAAAAGAAATGTTGGTACCAATTCATTGACATGGCCCCAATTATGATACTATCTTGAAATTAGCTCAGTTTTTAATCCTCGGTCCCCTTTTGTGCCTTCTGTGCTGCCTGGGCACACGCATTAGAACTCCGTTGTACATTGGGCTTCAAACTCCTTGGTGTGTTCAAAAGGGTGTATGTATTTTCTTTATTTTCTTTCAGATCCTCCTTTTCAGTGTTGTAACACTTTTGATATAAAGTGAGCCTTGCTTGGATACACCCCCTACACAAACCGTATAAGGGCAGTATGGTCATTTGACTATAAGGTATACCAAGGTTGTCAGAATCGCGATTCTATTATACGATTCTACGACTTTACGATCCAAACTAACCCCTCTGATTCTACGATTTTACTTCATAGAATCTACATTTCTACAATCCTGATAGTGAAGATTCTACGATTTGCGATCCTACCATCAGAGCTCCGATCCGATTCAAAATCACGATTCTGACAACCTTGAGGTATACTCACCTCTGTATGCGGCTCATAGACGTACCCAGCCGATTCGACCAGCCCGTCAGACAAACCGGCGCACACACCCCTCCGTCCTGGGCTGGCCCATTTTTAACCGTCAATAACTAGGTGCGTGAAGTAGGATTTAAACAACCAACCTCTTGGTTTACTTCTACGCACTGTAACCAACTAGGACAGGTCACTTGTTATGCGTAGTTACTTCTTTTATTCTTCTTGTTGTGCGTCTTCTCAGTCTATTTTTCTCCTTATTTTTGTTTTGTTTCGGTTTTACTCATTTTTTCTTTATTTCTCCGTCTTCTTTTTCTGTTTCTTTTTCATGTACTTATTTCAAATCTGTGAACTTATCTTTTGAATACATTAACTTCTTCTCAAATGAATGAATGTTTTTCAATTGCACAAAATTTTATCAAATTCGTGAACTTTTTTCAAATGGATG
>NW_025236457.1:0-5285 GCF_018294505.1 Triticum aestivum | reverse complement strand
CCCCTTTTCTACAAGGACTCATATATTTTAATCAAGTATCCATTTATTCGTGTGAAGTCTCTTCACTCTTTTCAATCAATGTTCTTATCCGGTGATTCTCAGGAAGATACTAACAGAGCTTCAAGTTCATCATTCTTCATTCTCGTATTCTTCTCCGGTGGATTAATTTCAAGTTTCGGTGTTGATCATATCTCTTCATGTTGTTTCACATATCTTCCCATGTGAATTTCTTATCCAAGGCTCTATTATTTATTCACCTCTCCCAGTTCATATCCGGAGTGTTGAAGATATCTCGGAAGATTCGTGCTTCCATTCTCTATCTGTTCAAGTTATTTTGAGGTTGTTATCTCATTCAAGCCATTTAATTCAACCGGTGCAATCCCCCCTTTCAATCAATCGTTCAAAGGTGTATATTTTGAGTGGGCCCTAACCCACAGGTCTTTTCCCAGGATCTTACCTGACTCTTCTAATTTTCCCGGAGCTATTCCCAAATTCATTTCAAAGTTTGATGTAAGAATGAATTATCATCAGTCAAATGTCTTTCTCCAAGATCTTTCAAATTCTTTCGTCGTTGGTTCAACCTTTCTAATTTTCATTCTGGGGTGTCTCAACAATTCATGGTGGTGTTTATCATCGTCATTCTCGGATTTTGAAGACCGATGAAGAGTTCCTCTTCAATCCTTACCCGTTCTTCCAGAGATTCATGGTTCTAGCTTTATTCCATCCTCTCATAATTGTTTTTGATTGTGACAATTCTTTTCTTACCATCTGGAGCATTTCATGAGTTGTTTCCATTTCTTTCCTCCGAAAGCCATCATGTCATAATTCTTCATTCGCAACGTGTAGCTATCATTCTCCAAATCTTACCGGTGCATCGTTCAAACACCCTCTAATCAGTTCATGATCTCTTCGTTCGCATGTATCTAAATCCCCTCAAGT
This sequence comes from Triticum aestivum, assembly GCF_018294505.1. Classification (NCBI taxonomy): domain Eukaryota; kingdom Viridiplantae; phylum Streptophyta; class Magnoliopsida; order Poales; family Poaceae; genus Triticum; species Triticum aestivum. The sequence goes on along the minus strand of NW_025236457.1, from coordinate 4,346 downwards.
ATCTTCATTCCTTTTCCAATTCTTCCCGGTGAATTGTGCCTTTGCTACGTTCATTTTCAATTCTTACGGTGGTTCGTTCAAGATTTCTCTTCCTTCGTTATCGTATCAATTCATTCTTTTTTTTCATTGTTTCAATTCCACCGGTGGTTCCATCAATACCTTCTCAAGTTTGCGCTATATCTCTCTTAATCCTTTCTACGGGAATAAGTAGTGTGCCAAATCCATTGCTTGTCATCAATTTAATTTGATGAAAGATAAGCATACAATAAATCTTATTCTTATTTCATCGAGGTGATTCAATTCTTTTCTTCCGGAGATTGTTCATGATGAAGTAATTCTCGATTCTAGTGTTCATCTTTTCTTTCCGGAGTTCCAAGTTCTCTCGGTTATATCATCGCGAAGCTCCATCTAAATCATTGCAAGGCTTCACCTTGTGTTTTCAACTTCTCTTCCTTTCTATCACCCTTTTTATTACCAGAGTTCTTCATGGAGGCTCTACATGGTGGTACGTCAAGGATTCCTTTCATTCTTCAATTGTCCTTCAAGATTTCTCTCATAGTTATGATCCGCCATGCTATACTCAAAATTAAACATGGTGCTCAACACATGTTTTATTTTGAGGCGTTCAAGTAAATTCCAAAGTGCAATTCTTTCTACCTTATCTTTTGTGGTGGTGTTATGTCATTCTTCATAATTTTCCTTCGTGTTTCATGATTCACAAGTTTTCAAGAGCGACATATTTAAATCCATCATTTTCTCTTTGTTCAAGAGATCTTTTAGACCAAACAACTTCTTCGTTGGAGTTATCTTGTGTCAGATTTCACCTAAAGCCTTTCCTTAAGGGTTGTTGCTATTTGTGGTGATTATGCATGACCCAAGCTTGCTCTTTATCCTCTTGGTGGAAGAAGTTTTCTTCTCTTTGGTGCTCCCAATCAAATCAATGGTTTCCATTAGTGGCCGGTTGTCACCTCATCATTTTGAGATGTTTGCCATAAGCCCACAACAAGCTTGAGCTTTTCGTTGTTGATTTTGCAACAACTCTGTTCAATTCTTCTTTGCAAGCATGCTTTCCAAGCTCATTTGTGGCAGAAGTTGTCATTTTCTTCTCCGTCCCTTTATCCCAACGGTCTAGCTTCTATTCTTTCGTTATGGAGGCATTGTGATGTTGTGCTCTTCACCCATCACCTCGTTTTGTGAGGATCGTGTTCTTTTCATGCTTATCCATTTAACCAGAGTGTTGAGTCATCTCTTCAAGTTCTTTTCATCTCATCAAGTTTTCCTTCTTCTTTCAGTCGGAGTGCTACCCAAATTATATCAATCTTATTCTTTCTCTATCTAGTTTTAACCGGAGTGGTTTCAATATATATCTTATCACTAAACCTCTTGGTTCTCGTCGTATCCCTTGTTCCTCTTTTCTAACAGAGTGTTTTCAACTTTGCTCATCTTCGTTGTTTTCTTTCTTTCATTTTGCTCAACATCTCAAGGTTCATGGTTTCACTCGTTTGTCGAAGAAGCAACTTAGTTTACCTCTTCTCTTCTTCTTTCGTTTCTCTCCGGTGCCATCCTAGATCTCGAGACGAGATCCTCTTGTAGTGGTGGAGTGTTGTAACGCCCCGGATACAACTTTCCATATTCGTAACTCCAACTCTTGCCTTTTCCGGAGATGCGATATGTTATTTTCTCCGTGGTTGGGTTTTTGTCTTTTGTTTTGCAGTTTGTTCATGTCATGCATTTCATCTCATAGCATCATGCGCATTGCATCGACATTGTTTTCATAAAACTCGTATCCGCTCGTAGTTGCCGCGTCACCCCTTGTTTTCGTTGACCGTTCCGAGACCAACCAGATTTTGTTTCCCTCTTGTCTGGCTTCCTAACCTCTCTGCACATCCCGCAAACCCCTCGCGTGTGTCCAAAACCTTTCCCGAACCCGACCCGGGCTGTCATGACCGATTGGTCCGGATCATCCCCAAACATCTATTAAACATCTTCGTTTTATTATTTGGACTCCCCAAGTCTATTCTTTCTCGGGCGTCCGATCTCAATCGGGTGATCCAAATTCCTTCCCTTCCCCCATATATAGTCTAACCTCATACCTAATTTGGACTAAACATAGCCCTAGCCCTCCATTCCCGTGCAGCCGCCACTGCTCCTTGTTTTCCGCGCCGGGCTAGCCCACAGCCGCCACCTCGCACCACCAGATCCACCACACCACAGCCAACTAACCAGTGTAGCTCCCCACCATCGATCTGGATCGTTAGATCCAGATCGAGAGGCCCCTGTCGTCCCAGTTCATCCTGCAGAGGCTCTAGATCCAGCAGCCCCGCGCAGCGCCGCAAGGCCCGAGCGCCTCATCCCCTCGTCCCGTGCCTCGATCCAGGATGGATCGGGAGCAGCTCTGCCCTTCGCCAGCCGCCGGCAACCAGGATCCGCACGTCGTGGCCGTTGCCTCTCCTTCCATCCCCGCTTTCCTCTAGCTCTCTCTCCCCCTCACTTCGCTCTTTCTTTTGTCTCTGTCCCGTAGGAGTTCCCATCCATGGCGCCAGGAGTAGAGCGCCTCGACCCTCGTCAGCAGTTCATCGGAGCCACCCGCTGGAGCCGAGGTTGTCGCCTTCTTAGTTCGTCGTGCCGCGCAGGAGCTCCCCGCCGCCGGATCGGGTTGCCTCCGCCCGTTGACCGCACCGCTACCGTCGTCCTTGCGCCGCTGCCTGGATCCGCCATCCCTGCGCCTCCTGGACTCCTCCGCGCTTGATTTCGCCATTCCAGAGCCCCCTGCTGCCATGGACGCCAAGCCGGAGCGCTGCCACTGTTGCTTGCTGCCTCCTGTGCGAGGGAGACGAGCGCCTCGCCGGTTCGCTCGCTCGTTGACCACGCCTCGCGATCCCGCGACTGGGCCGCGCCTCGCCTCAGCCAGCCACACCAACTGGGCCAGAGCCCATGGTGAGGCCACCCCCAGCCCCTCCTATGCATTGTTGGCCCAGCAAGTTTCGGCCCAACGCATGTTTTTTCATCGGGACGAATTTAGCTATTATCCAGGTTTTACCAGTTTTGCAGAAAAACCCCCATGCTTCATACATTTAATAACTCACAAATCATGCATCATATGTAAATAATTTATATATGTAAAATGCTTATAATTTCATCTAGTTCAATAATTTTCCACTCTCATCCATGTTTAAAATGTTTAAAAATGATGTTTGTTTAAATTTTCTTAAATAACGTGCTAAAATGGTTTATTTCATAACTAAATAACCGTAGCTCGGTTGTAAATAAACTTTATATGTAAATGGGGTGGAAAAATGCATAGATTAACATGGTCCACTTTATTTTCCTGTTTAACAACCTTAAAATATGTTTTAGGGCAGAACAGTACCAAAACCAAAATATGGATATGAGGATTTTCCGGAATTGTTGTTGTTGTTTCCGGCCTCATTTAAACTTGCCTAGATAGGTAGTTTTCATATGCTTCACCCCTTGACATGTTTAATAACATTTATTATTGTTGTGTACCTAAACAAGAGAGAAGGGGTTTCGTCAATATGCAACTCTTTGAATATTGAGCTCCACTTAACTTGTAGTGTGGTTTGTTGCACTTTGCCATGCCATGCCTCATTAAACCGGACATGCATCATACTTGTTTGTGCATCATGCCATGTTTATGCTTGTGCATTTACCATGTTGTTTGTTTTGTTCCGGTGTTGCTTCTTGGTTCCGGTAATGTTGCGATTGTGAGGATTCGTTCGACTACTCCTGTTCGTCTTCTTCATGGACTCGTTCTTCTTCCTTGCGGGATTTCAGGCAAGATGACCGCTACCCTGGATCTCACTACTATCATTGCTATGCTAGTTGCTTCGTTCTATCGCTATGCTGCGCTACCTATCATTTACTCCTCAAGCCTCCCAAATTGCCATGTCAGCCTCTAACCTTTTTACCCTTCCTAGCAAACCATTGCTTGGCTATGTTACCGCTTTTGCTCAGCCCTTATTATAGCGTTGTTAGTTGCAGGTGAAGTTGAAGATTTCTCCATGGTGGACAGGATTATGTTGGGATATCACAATATCTCTTATATTATTAATGCATCTATATACTTGGTAAAGGGTGGAAGACTCGGCCTTATGCCTGGTGTTTTGTTCCACTCTTGCCGCCCTAGTTTCCGTCATACCGGTGTTATGTTCCCGGATTTTGCATTCCTTACGCGGTTGGGTGATTTATGGGACCCCCTTGACAGTTCGCTTTGAATAAAACTCATCCAGGAAGGCCCAACCTTGGTTTTACCATTTGCCTCACCTAGCCCTTTTTACCTTGGGTTTTGGGAGCCCGAGGGTCATCTTTATTTTAGCCCCCCCCCC
>NW_025236456.1:0-5286 GCF_018294505.1 Triticum aestivum | reverse complement strand
CCCCCCACCCCTAGGGTTTCCAACCCTAGGCGCAGGGGGAGGCCCAAGGGGGGGCGCCCCAGCCCACTAGGGGCTGGTTCCTCTCCCACTTCAGCCCATGGGGCCATCCGGGACAGGTGTCCCCACCCGGTGGACCCCCGGGACCCTTCCGGTGGTCCCGGTACAATACCGATAACCCCCGAAACTTTTCTGGTGGCCGAAACTGGACTTCCTACATATAATTCTTTACCTCCGGACCATTCCGGAACTCCTCGTGACGTCCGGGATCTCATCCGGGACTCCGAACAACTTTTGGGTTTCCGCATACTAATATCTCTACAACCCTAGCGTCACCGAACCTTAAGTGTGTAGACCCTACGGGTTCGGGAGACATGCAGACATGACCGAGACGCCTCTCCGGTCAATAACCAACAGCGGGATCTGGATACCCATGATGGCTCCCACATGTTCCACGATGATCTCATCGGATGAACCACGATGTCGAGGATTCAATCAATCCCGTATACAATTCCCTTTGTCAATCGGTATGTTACTTGCCCGAGATTCGATCGTCGGTATCCCAATACCTTGTTCAATCTCGTTACCGGCAAGTCTCTTTACTCGTACCGCAATGCATGATCCCGAGACTAACTCCTTAGTCACATTGAGCTCATTATGATGATGCATTACCGAGTGGGCCCAGAGATACCTCTCCGTCATACGGAGTGACAAATCCCAGTCTCGATCCGTGCCAACCCAACAGACACTTTCGGAGATACCCGTAGTGCACCTTTCTAGTCACCCAGTTACGTTGTGACGTTTGGCACACCCAAAGCACTCCTACGGCATCCGGGAGTTGCACGATCTCATGGTCTAAGGAAATGATACTTGACATTGGAAAAGCTCTAGCAAACGAACTACACGATCTTTGAGCTATGCTTAGGATTGGGTCTTGTCCATCACATCATTCTCCTAATGATGTGATCCCGTTATCAATGACATCCAATGTCCATAGTCAGGAAACCATGACTATTTGTTGATCAACGAGCTAGTCAACTAGAGGCTTACTAGGGACACGTTGTGGTCTATGTATTCACACATGTATTACGATTTCCGGATAACACAATTATAGCATGAATAATAGACAATTATCGTGGACAAAGAAATATAATAATAACCATTTATTATTGCCTCTAGGGCATATTTTCAAAAGTCTCCCACTTGCACTAGAGTCAATAATCTAGTTACATTGTGATGAATCGAACACCCATAGCGTTCTGGTGTTGATCATGTTTTGCTCTAGGGAGAGGTTTAGTCAACGGATCTGCTACATTCAGGTCCGTATGTACTTTACAAATATCTATGTCTCCATTTTGAACACTTTCACGAATGGAGTTGAAGCGACGCTTGATATGCCTGGTCTTCCTGTGAAACCTGGGCTCCTTGGCAAGGGCAATAGCTCCAGTGTTGTCACAGAAGAGAGTCATCGGGCCCGACGCATTGGGAATCACCCCTAGGTCGGTAATGAACTCCTTTATCCAGACTGCTTCCTGTGCTGCCTCTGAGGCCGCCATGTACTCCGCTTCACATGTAGATCCCGCCACGACGCTTCGCTTGCAACTGCACCAGCTTACTGCCCCTCCATTCAAAATATACACGTATCCGGTTTGTGACTTGGAGTCATCCAGATCTGTGTCGAAGCTAGCGTCGACGTAACCCTTTACGACGAGCTCTTCGTCACCTCCATAAACGAGAAACATATCCTTTGTCCTTTTCAGGTACTTCAGGATATTCTTGACCGCTGTCCAGTGTTCCATGCCGGGATTACTTTGGTACCTTCCTACCAAACTTACGGCAAGGTTTACATCAGGTCTGGTACACAGCATGGCATACATAATAGACCCTATGGCCGAGGCATAGGGGATGACACTCATCTTTTCTCTATCTTCTGCCGTGGTCGGGCATTGAGCCGTGCTCAATTGCACACCTTGCAATACAGGCAAGAACCCCTTCTTGGACTGATCCATATTGAACTTCTTCAATATCTTGTCAAGGTACATACTCTGTGAAAGACCAATGAGGCATCTTGATCTATCTCTATAGATCTTGATGCCTAATATATAAGCAGCTTCTCCAAGGTCCTTCATTGAAAAACACTTATTCAAATAGGCCTTTATACTTTCCAAGAATTCTATATCATTTCCCATCAATAGTATGTCATCCACATATAATATGAGAAATGCTACAGAGCTCCCACTCACTTTCTTGTAAACACAGGCTTCTCCATAAGTCTGTGTAAGCCCAAACGCTTTGATCATCTCATCAAAACGAATGTTCCAACTCCGAGATGCTTGCACCAGCCCATAGATGGAGCGCTGGAGCTTGCATACCTTGTTAGCATTCTTAGGATCGACAAAACCTTCCGCTGCATCATATACAATTCTTCCTTAAGAAAGCCGTTAAGGAATGCCGTTTTGACGTCCATCTGCCATATCTCATAATCATAGTATGCGGCAATTGCTAACATGATTCGGACGGACTTCAGCTTCGCTACGGGTGAGAAAGTCTCATCGTAGTCAACCCCTTGAACTTGTCGATAACCCTTAGCGACAAGTCGAGCCTTATAGATGGTCACATTACCATCCGCGTCTGTCTTCTTCTTAAAGATCCATTTATTTTCTATGGCTCGCCGATCATCGGGCAAGTCAGTCAAAGTCCATACTTCGGTTTCATACATGGATCCTATCTCGGATTTCATGGCTTCTAGCCATTTGTCAGAATCCGGGCCCGCCATCGCTTCTTCATAGTTCGAAGGTTCACCGTTGTCTAACAACATGATTTCCAGGACAGGGTTGCCGTACCACTCTGGTGCGGAACGTGTCCTTGTGGACCTTCAAAGTTCAGCAGTAACTTGATCCGAAGCTTCATGATCATCATCATTAACTTCCTCCCCAGTCGGTGTAGGCACCACAGGAATATCTTCCCGCGCTGCGCTACTTTCCAGTTCGGAAGGGGTGACTATCACCTCATCAAGTTCCACTTTCCTCCCACTCAATTCTTTCGAGAGAAACTCTTTCTCCAGAAAGGACCCATTCTTGGCAACGAAGATCTTGCCTTCGGATCTGAGGTAGAAGGTATACCCAATGGTTTCCTTAGGGTATCCTATGAAGACGCATTTTTCCGACTTGGGTTCGAGCTTTTCAGGTTGAAGTTTCTTGACATAAGCATCGCATCCCCAAACTTTTAGAAACGACAGCTTAGGTTTCTTCCCAAACCATAATTCATACGGTGTCGTCTCAACGGATTTCGACGGAGCCCTATTCAAAGTGAATGCGGCAGTCTCTAAAGCATAGCCCCAAAATGAGAGCGGTAGATCGGTAAGAGACATCATAGATCGCACCATATCCAATAGAGTGCGATTACGATGTTCGGACACACCATTTCGCTGAGGTGTTCCAGGCGGCGTGAGTTGTGAAACTATTCCACATTTCTTTAAGTGTGTGCCAAATTCGTGACTTCTAAAATTCTCCTCCACGATCTGATCGTAGGAACTTTATTTTCCTGTCACGTTGATTCTCAACCTCACTCTGAAATTCCTTGAACTTTTCAAAGGTTTCAGACTTGTGTTTCATTAGGTAGACATACCCATATCTACTTAAATCATCAGTGAGAGTGAGAACATAACGATAGCCTCCGCGAGCCTCAACACTCATTGGACCGCACACATCGGTATGTATGATTTCCAATAAGTTGGTTGCTCGCTCCATTGTTCCGGAGAGCGGAGTCTTGGTCATCTTACCCATGAGGCATGGTTCGCACGTGTCAAATGATTCGTAATCAAGAGACTCCAAAAGTCCATCTGCATGGAGCTTCTTCATACGCTTGACACCAATGTGACCAAGGCGGCAGTGCCACAAGTATGTGGGACTATCGTTATCAACTTTACATCTTTTGGTATTCACACTATGAATATGTGTAACATTACGTTCGAGATTCATCAAGAATAAACCATTGACCAGCGGGGCATGACCATAAAACATATCTCTCATATAAATAGAACAACCATTATTCTCCGATTTAAATGAGTAGCCATCTCGAATTAAACGAGATCCAGATACAATGTTCATGCTCAAAGCTGGCACTAAATAACAATTATTGAGGTTCAAAACTAATCCCGTAGGTAAATGCAGAGGTAGCGTGCCGACGGCGATCACATCGACCTTGGAACCATTCCCAACGCGCATCGTCACCTCGTCCTTCGCCAGTATCCGCTTATTCCGCAGCTCCTGTTTTGAGTTACAAATATGAGCAACCGCACCGGTATCAAATACCCAGGAGCTACTACGAGTACTGGTAAGGTACAAATCAATCACATGTATATCACATATACCTTTGGTGTTGCCGGCCTTCTTGTCCGCTAAGTATTTGGGGCAGTTCCGCTTCCAGTGACCACTTCCCTTGCAATAAAAGCACTCAGTTTCAGGCTTGGGTCCGTTCTTCGACTTCTTCCCGGCAACTGGCTTACCGGGCGCGGCAACTCCCTTGCCGTCCTTCTTGAAGTTCTTCTTACCCTTGCCTTTCTTGAACTTGGTGGTTTTATTCACCATCAACACTTGATGTTCCTTTCTGATCTCCACCTCCGCTGATTTCAGCATTGAATATACCTCAGGAATGGTCTTTTCCATCCCCTGCATATTGAAGTTCATCACAAAGCTCTTGTAGCTCGGTGGAAGCGATTGAAGGATTCTGTCAATGACCGCGTCATCCGGGAGATTAACTCCCAGTTGAGACAAGCGGTTGTGTAACCCAGACATTCTGAGTATGTGCTCACTAACAGAACTATTTTCCTCCATTTTACAGCTGAAGAACTTGTCGGAGACTTCATATCTCTCGACCCGGGCATGAGCTTGGAAAACCATTTTCAGCTCTTCGAACATCTCATATGCTCCATGCTTCTCAAAACGCTTTTGGAGCCCCGGTTCTAAGCTGTAAAGCATGCCGCACTGAACGAGGGAGTAATCATCAGCACGTGGTTGCCAAGCGTTCATAACGTCTTGGTTCTCTGGGATGGGTGCTTCACCTAGCGGTGCTTCTAGGACATAATCTTTCTTGGCAGCTATGAGGATGATCCTCAGGTTCCGGACCCAGTCCGTATAGTTGCTGCCATCATCTTTCAGCTTGGTTTTCTCTAGGAACGCGTTGAAGTTGAGGACAACGTGGGCCATTTGATCTACAAGACATATTGTAAAGATTTTAGACTAAGTTCATGATAATTAAGTTCATATAATCAAATTATTCAATGAACTC
>NW_025236455.1:0-5286 GCF_018294505.1 Triticum aestivum | reverse complement strand
AATGATGTCTCTTACAGATCTGCCAATATCTTTTTGGGGTCATGCACTTGAAACTGCCGCTCACACACTAAACAGAGCACCGTCTAGGTCTGTTAAGACGACACCGCATGAGATGTGGAATGGGAAGAAACCCAGTTTGTCGCATCTTAAAATTTGGGGATGTGAGGTACATGTAAAACGTTTACAACCTACCAAACTCGATCCCAGATCAGACAAGTGTAACTTTGTAGGTTATCCAAAACAAACAATTGGGTATTCATTCTACCTACCCTCCGAGCAAAAAGTGTTTGTCACTAAAAGTGGAGTCTTTCTTGAGAAAGAATTTCTCGCCAAAGAATTAAGTGGTAGGATAGTACAACTTGATGAGATTAGTGAATCTTCGGCAACTGTTGATATGGCTAAGGAACCGGAAGAAATTCCGCTAATTATCGCTGCAACTGAGCCGGAAGTTGTCGCATATGATGCAGAGACTTCCGACAATGTTGTAACTGAACCGCGAAGATCAGTTAGGGCTATCCAGCCACCTGAATGGTTTCATAACGAAATCTTCATTCTTGAAGACGATGAACCTGCGCACTACAAGGAAGCGATGGCGGGGCCCAGCTCAAAAGAATGGCACAAAGCCATGAGATCTGAAATGGAATCCATGTACGAAAACCAAGTTTGGAACTTGGAAGAACTTCTAAAAGGCGTAAAGCCGATTGGTTGTAAATGGATTTTCAAAAGAAAGACGGACGCGGATGGTAACATTACTATCCACAAAGCTAGACTTGTTGCGAAAGGGTTCACGAAAGTTCCGGGAGTGGACTACGACGAGACTTAATCGCCCGTAGCTATGCTTAGGTCTGTTCGGATATTGCTAGCAATTGCTGCTTATTTCGACTATGAAATATGGCAGATGGATGTCAAAACAGCTTTCCTAAATGGAAACCTCAAAGAGGATGTATACATGATACAGCCAGAAGGTTTTGTCAATCATGAGGATGCCGGAAAGGTCTGCAAACTTCAGACAACCATTTATGGTCTGAAGCAAGTGTCAAGGAGCTGGAACATTCGTTTTGGTGAAGTGGTCAAAGAATTTGGCTTCATCAGGAATGACGAAGAATCTTTTGTTTACAAGAAGTTTAGTGGGAACGCAAAAGCATTTCTAATCTTGTATGTGGATGACATATTGTTGATTGGAAAAGACGTCATTTTTCCTAGCGAAATAAAAGACTCGTTGAAAAAGAGGTTTTCAATGAAAGACTTAGGTGAAGCGGCATATGTATTGGGCATCAGAATCTATATAGATAGATCAAAAAACGCCTGATAGCGCTTAGCCAAAGCACGTACATTGACAAGGTGTTGAAAAGGTTCAACATGGAGAACTCCAAGAAAGGCCTACTCCCCATGTCACCTGGCACAGTGCTTTGCAAGAATCAGAGTCCTCGGACTCTCGATGAGCGAGTGCAAACGAATGATGTTCCATATGCCTCGGCAGTTGGTTCTATTATGTATGCCATGCTATGTACAATACCGGACGTTTCTTATGCGCTAAGTGTTAGCAGCCGGTACCAAAGCGATCCAGGGTTGGAACACTGGGCCGCAGTCAAGGCTATTCTTAAGTACCTCAGAAGGATGAAGGATTTACTCCTTGTGTATGGAGGTGATGAAGAGCTCATTGTAAGTGGTTACACTGATGCAGGCTTCATGACTGACCCAGATGACTTCAAATCTCAAGCAGGCTATGTTTTCATATTGAACGGCGGCACAGTTGATTGGAAAAGTTCCAAACAAAAGACTATGGCGGATTCTACAACGGAGGCATAATATGTTGCTGCTTCAGAAGCCTCCAAGGAGGCGGTATGGATCAAGCAATTTCTTGAAGACCTTGGTGTGGTTCTTAATGCCCAGGACCCGGTGGAGATCTATTGTGATAATAGTGGCGCCGTGGCCCGGGCAAGGGAGCCAAGTTCGCACCATAAGACAAGACATATTCGACGCAAATATAAACTCATTCGACATCATGTCGAAGAGGGTTTTGTGAAAGTACGCAAAGTTCACAAGGATCTGAATGTGTCAGACCCGGTGACGAAGCCTCTACCACGAGCAAACCATGAACAACACCGGATAGCCATTGGTGTAAGGGAAGCCATGTAACTGGATTATGACTCTAGTGCAAGTGGGAGTCTATAGAAGATATGCCCTAGAGGCAGTAATATCAGTTATTTTGTATCTCCAAAGTTTGTAATGAATGTTCAGCTTCGATGCTATAACTGCAATGATTCTTGAGTCTGCAATATCCACGAGGCTCGGAGGAAAACTCATGTGCACGTGTGGTATACTAAACGGTAAAATGTATACCTAGTCTTGACTCTAAGACTGGCTCATGTATTGCATGATGATCATGTTTTCCTGATCATGGGCATGTCTATGCTGGCAATTTTGAGGGCACGATGTTGGTAGAACATTTCTGTTGAATCGACCCATTTTGATGTTATGCTATGAGATACATTCGTCACAAGTTAATGGTTAATAACACACAGAAGTTAATGTTTGCATAATTCCTTAGACCATGAGAGTGTCGAGTTCCTTCATACTTGCTTCGTAAACTTTGGGGTTTGTTAAATGTCATCCGTAACTGGGTGGCTATTAAGGTGGCTTACGGGTTCACGGAAAAGTATGGCAAGTAACAAGATAGCTCAAGATTGTGATTTGCTCCTCCGACGATGGAGAGATATACTTGGGCCCTCTTGGTGTAATGGTATACATTATCGTCTGGCCAGACACATTGTGATTTGATCACTGGGATGCCGGAACACGAAAACGAGAAAAGAGAACAAAACCGGTAACGAGGTAACTTGCATGGTGGAAGAATTGTTGATCCATAGGAATGCAATAAATCTCACCCCGGGTGTTTGTGACATACCCGAAATAAAAGGAATAGCTGATGGGAGGTTCACTTGAATATTCATTCGTGTCGGTATAGGGGTCAATATGGGTGTCCACGGCTCCGATGTTGATCATTGATCGGAAGGGGTTCCGGGTCATGTCTATACTTCACCGAACCTATAGGGTCACACGCTTAAGGGTCATCTATCTGCTGAATACTAGACAGGGAGTCTGAGAGAAAATCACCAAAAAAGTTTCGGACACCGGAAAAGTTTCGGACAGCGGAATCATACCGCAGAGAGAGGTCATCGGATGAGTTTCGATGATACCGAAAAGTTGTTTCGGGATATACCATTAAGTCAAATTGATTTCGGCAAATGCCTGATAATTCTTGGAGGGTGCCAGAATCATTCTGGAAGCTTTTTGGAATTTTCTGAGATAAAAACCGAAAATGTTCCGGAGCTGCCGGAGCCACTTCAGATGCGTTTCGCAGATGAAAATCACTAAAATCGGAATTGCTTCGGAACGCGTTGAAAATTATTATGGTGGGTACTAGAAATTTTCTAAGCCCACATAAATATTTTCAGTTCGAACGGACGCTGAAAAATGTCGTCGTGAATAGTGAAAGTGCTTTTTGGGATATTTATGTAGAGCCACCTTTTTGGAAATGGACAAAGTTCTAGAAGGTAGTGGCTTACAAGGTAAGGAACCCCATTTGTGGGGGACCCTAGGGGTGGCCAGCCATGGGTGGTGGAGCTCCTTGGAGCTCCACATGGCATCCCATTTTACCTTAACACCCTCATGTGTGACCTAATGCATGGGGTTTTTTGGTAAAAATATGGAGGCACACTACCCCTTGGCTTTCCTATAAATAGAGGAGGTGAGGGCTGCCATCTCTTCATCCCTTGCTCTCATACACATGCCATGCATTATCTGGCTTCTTCTCTCCCTCCCATGAAAAGAGTTTCGTAGAGCCGTAAGGCTGTCTGGGTTCCGGCAGGAACAAGTTCTGGATGGCGAAGCCCTGCCGGATAGCTGACACCGTATGTGTGCAACCCCGTAGAGAGATTGTAGTTTTCGATATTTTTCCCGAGGGACTGTTCGAGTGTCCTCCCGAAGGTCTGTCCGAGTCTCCGTCCGAGTTTTGAGGGTCCTCCCGAAGGGCCGCCCGCGACATCGTCCGGGGGACTGTCCGACCGCCTCCCAAAGGGCTGTCCGGAGAGGGAGTACATCCTCGCGGTTGGGAGGTCGTTAATCCTAGCTGAGGGGATCTGCACCGACGATCTACACCGACTCTTCTTCCGCTGCGCTTCGAGTCGTTACGGATTAGATCAAACCTTGTATGTAGTCTCCATAGTGGTCCTGGGCGTGCTCGCTATACCGAAAATTTTCGTTTTCCATTGCATTCCCCTACACCTACAGTTATGGATTAGTCCGAATTGTGTATGATTGTGCCTAAAGTAGATAATCTAAAGATACAGACAAAATAATTAGGGGACCATATGTGAATCTAAAGTATATTGTCAACTTCCAACATTTGCTCTGTTGTCCATGTGGTTGAAGCAATGAAGTTGAGTGTGTCATTCTTGCTATGGTCATGTAAGAGAAATGCTCTGCCTTGCTAATTTTACCATGAGATTTGGGGTAATCAGCTAGTTCTGGTCAAAGCAATTGGTTTTCCTGAGCTATGCCTTGGTTAGAAAATGATGCATGATGGTTTGTTCAGAAGAGGAATAATAATCCCAGGATAGCACGTATCATGGGGTCAAACCTAGGACCCCTATTGTAATTTGATTTTGATTATTAAATTTTCTGTGAGCAGATGAATTACAGTGTTTGTGTTGTAATGAAACTTGAGCTGAAATAGAACTTGACAGCCTGTACAGTGAATATATGCAGTGAACAGAAGTTGACAGGTTTTCTTGACTGAATTCAGTCCTGTATAGTGAATATATGCAGTCAATATACAGTCATTGTAATTTTTCGGAGTAATTTTTGGTGTCAAATCACTCAAGCAGTAACTGAATTTTCAAACTGAACTTCACACAATACTATTCAGTTAATTTTCTTGGACAGTAGTATGTATGCTCATCACTTTATGTATGGTGTTATGCCCTGTTATCTCTATTCAGTTGACTAATGAAGCACTAGGCTCATCCATGGTACAAGTTCACTTGTGAACACTTGAAATTAGTCAGGACACCCCGTACTGATAGATGTAAATTGTGTCCAGTAGGCTTTGAAGCACTGTTTTTTCCTGTTTCTAACTCTGAATCTGATATAAACCATATTGTTGGCATAAGTGGTCTGTTGTATATGTGCTGATGCTTTGTTAATATAAAGCTATAGATGATGTTGTACTTGTGATGATGCTACTTGTGATCTTCTGAAATGACCCATTGGAAACTTCATTAC
>NW_025236454.1:0-5289 GCF_018294505.1 Triticum aestivum | reverse complement strand
GAGAGAGAGAGAGAGAGAGATCAAACACATAGCTACTGGTACATACCCTCAGCCCCGAGGGTGAACTACTCCCTCCTCGTCATGGAGAGCACTGGGATGATGAAGATGGCCACCGGTGAGGGATGCCCTCCGGCAGGGTGCCGGAACAGGGTCCCGATTGGTTTTTGGTGGCTACAGAGGCTTGCGGTGGCAGAACTCCCGATCTATCCTGTTCTCCGAAGGTTTTAGGGTATATTGGTATATATAGGAAGAAGAAATACGTCAGGGGAGCCACGAGGGGCCCACTAGGGTGGAGGGCGCGCCCAGGGGGTGGGCGCGCCCCCCTGCCTCGTGTCTTCCTCGTTGATTCCCTGACGTGCACTCCAAGTCCCCTGGATTGCTTCCGTTCCAAAAATAACTTTCCCGAAGGTTTCATTCAGTTTGGACTCTGTTTGATATTTCTTTTCTGCGAAACACTAAAACAAGGGAAAAACAGAAACTGGCACTGGGCTCTGGGTTAATAGGTTAGTCCCAAAAATAATATAGAAGTGCATAATAAAGCCCATAAACATCCAAAACAGATAATATAATAGCATGGAACAATCAAAAATTATAGATACGTTGGAGACATATCAGCATCCCCAAGCTTAATTCCTGCTCGTCCTCGAGTAGGTAAATGATAAAAACAGAATTTTTGATGTGGAATGCTACTTGGCATAATTTCAATGTAATTCTTCTTAATTGTGGTATGAATATTCAGATCCGAAAGATTCAAGATAAAAGTTCATATTGACATAAAAGTAATAATACTTCAAGCATACTAACTAAGCAATTATGTCCTCTCAAAATAACATGGCCAAAGAAAGTTCATCCCTACAAAATCATATAGTTTAGTCATGCTCCATTTTCGTCACACAAGAATGCTCTCATCATGCACTACCCCGATGACAAGCCAAGCAATTGTTTCATACTTTAGTAATCTCAAACTTTTTCAACCTTCACGCAATACATGAGCATGAGCCATGGATATAGCACTATGGGTGGAATAGAATATAATGATGGGGGTTATGTGGAGAAGACAAAAAGGGAGAAAGTCTCACATCAACGCGGCTAATCAATGACCTATGGAGATGCCCATCGATTGATGTTAATGCAAGGAGTAGGGATTGCCATGCAACGGATGCACTAGAGCTATAAATGTATGAAAGCTCAACAAAAGAAACTAAGTGGGTGTGCATCCAACTTGCTTGCTCACGAAGACCTAGGGCATTTGAGGAAGCCCATTGTTGGAATATACAAGCGAAGTTCTATAATGAAAAATTCCCACTAGTATATGGAAGTAACAAAACAAGAGACTCTCTATCATGAAGATTATGGTGCTACTTTGAAGCACAAGTGTGGTAAAAAAGGATAGTAACATTGTCCCTTCTCTCTTTTTCTCTCATTTTTTTGGGCCTCCTTTCTTTATGGCCTTTCTCCTTTTTTATTTTTTTTTATTTTTTTTCTCACTTGGGACAATGCTCTAGAAAATGATGATCATCACACTTCTATTTATTTACAACTCAATGATTACAACTCGATACTAGAACAAAGTATGACTCTATATGAATGCCTCCGGCGGTGTACCGGGATATGCAATGAACCAAGAGTGACATGTATGAAAGAATTATGAATGGTGGCTTTGCCACAAATACTATGTCAACTACATGATCATGCAAAGCAATATGACAATGATGAACGTGTCATGATAAACGGAACGGTGGAAAGTTGCATGGCAATATATCTCGGAATGGCTATGGAAATGCCATAATAGGTAGGTATGGTGGCTGTTTTGAGGAAGATATAAGGAGGTTTATGAGTGAAAGAGTATCATATCACGGGGTTTGGATGCACTGGCGAAGTTTGCACCAACTCTCAATGTGAGAAAGGGCAATGCACGGTACCGAAGAGGCTAGCAATGATGGAAGGGTAAGAGTGCGTATAATCCATGGACTCAACATTAGTCATAAAGAACTCACATACTTATTGCAAAAATCTACAAGTCATCAAAAACAAAGCACTACGCGCATGCTCCTAGGGGGATAGATTGGTAGGAAAAGACCACCGATCGTCCCCGACCGCCACTCATAAGGAGGACAATCAAAGAACACCTCATGTTTCAAATTTGTTACATAACGTTTACCATACGTGCATGCTACGGGACTTGCAAACTTCAACACAAGTATTTCTCAAATTCACAACTACTCAACCAGCACAACTTTAATATCACTACCTCCATACCTCAAAACAATCATCAAGCATCAAACTTCGCTTAGTATTCAACACACTCATAAGAAAGTTTTTACTAGTCTTGAATACCTAGCATATTAGGATTAAGAAAATTACCATGCTGTTTAAGACTCTCAAAATAATATAAGTGAAGCATGAGAGTTCATCTATTTCTTCAAAATAAAACCACCATTGTGCTCTAAAAGATATAAGTGAAGCACTAGAGCAAACGACAGACTACCCCGAAAGATATAAGTGAAGATCGATGAGTAGTTGAATAATTATGCAATTATGTGAAGACTCTCTAACATTTAAGGATTTCAGATCTTGGTACTTTATTCAAACAGCAAGCAAAGATAAAGAAAATAAAATGACGCTCCACGCAAAACACATATCATGTGGTGAATAAAAATATAGCTCCAAGTAAAGTTACCGATGAATGAAGACGAAAGAGGGGATGCCTTCCGGGGCATCCCCAAGCTTAGGCTCTTGGTTATCCTTGAATATTACCTTGGGGTGCCTTGAGCATCCCCAAGCTTAGGCTCTTGCCACTCCTTATTCCATAGTCCATCGAATCTTTACCCAAAACTTGAAAACTTCACAACACAAAACTTAACAGAAAACTCGTAAGCTCCGTTAGCGAAAGAAAACAAAACACCACTTCAAGGTACTGTAATGAACTCATTCTTTATTGATATTGGTGTTAAACCTACTGTATTCCAACTTCTCTATGGTTTGTAAACTATTTTACTAGCCATAGATTCATCAAAATAAGCAAACAACACACGAAAAACAGAATCTGTCAAAAACAGAACAGTCTGTATTAATCTGTAACTAACGCAAACTTCTGGCACTGCAAAAATTCTAAAATAAATTGGCGGACCTGATGAATTTGTCTAGTAATCATCTGCAAAAAGAATCAACTAAATAGCACTCTCCAGTAAAAAGTTTTAGCTAATCTCGTGAGCGCTAAAGTTTCTGTTTTTTACAGCATGATCATAAAGACTTCACCCAAGTCTTCCCAAAGGTTCTAATTGGCACAAACACTAACTAAAACATAAAACCACATCTAAAAAGAAGATAGATGGATTATTTATTACTAAACAGAACCAAAAAGCAGGAAACTAAAATAAAATTGGGTTGCCTCCCAACAAGCGCTAACGTTTAACGCCCCTAGCTAGGCATGACGATTTCAATGATGCTCACATAAAAGATAAGAATTGAAACATAAAGAGAGCATCATGAAGAACATGACTAGCACATTTAAGTCTAACCCACTTCCTATGCATAGGGATTTTGTGAGCAAACAACTTATGGGAACAATAATCAACTAGCATAGGAAGGCAAAACAAGCATAACTTCAAAACTTTAAGCACATAGAGAGGAAACTTGATATTATTGCAATTTCTACAAGCATATATTCCTCCCTCATAATAATTTTCAGTAGAATCATGAATGAATTCAACAATATAACCAGAACCTAAAGCATTCTTTTCATGACCTACTTGCATAGAAAATATGATCTTCATTAAACGTAGCATCCCCAAGCTTGGGACAAACATTAATTGCAGCAAATATATTCTCAAAAACATCATCTTCATCAAAAATAGCATCCCCAAGCTTGGGCCTTTTCATATCATAAGCATAATCACTCTCATCATTAATAGTATGGATAGCACCAATAGTATAGCAATTATCATATTCTTCCAAGCAAGTGCCAAAAAGATTTTCAAGATCATAAGAAGTATCATTATCTTCCCAATCATAATCATCACAACAAGCAATAGGCATAATGAGATCATCATCAAGTAATCTTTTATAAACTCAATTTCATTTTTTTGTAGTTTTCTTTTATAAACTAAACTAGTGATAAAACAAGAAACTAAAATATTCGATTGCAAGATCTAAAGATATACCTTCAAGCACTCACCTCCCCGGCAACGGCGCCAGAAACTGCTTGATGTCTACTACGCAACCTCCTTCTTGTAGACGTTGTTGGGCCTCCAAGTGCAGACGTTTGTAGGACAGTAGCAAATTTCCCTCAAGTGGATGACCTGAGGTTTATCAATCCGTGGGAGGCGTAGGATGAAGATAGTCTCTCTCAAGCAACCCTGCAACCAAATAACAAAGAGTCTCTTGTGTCCCCAACACACCCAATACAATGGTAAATTGTATAGGTGCACTAGTTCGGTGAAGAGATGGTGATACAAGTGCAATATGGATGGTAGATATAGGTTTTTGTAATCTGAAAATATAAAAACAGCAAGGTAACTAATGATAAAACTGAGCACAAACGGTATTGCAATGCGTTGAAACAAGGCCTAGGGTTCATACTTTCACTAGTGCAAGTTCTCTCAACAATAATAACATAATTGGATCATATAACTATCCCTCAACATGCAACAAAGAGTCACTCCAAAGTCACTAATAGCGGAGAACAAACGAAGAGATTATGGTAGGGTACGAAACCACCTAAAAGTTATTCTTTTCGATCAATCCATTGGGCTATTCCTATAAGTGTCACAAACAGCCCTAGAGTTCGTGGTAAAATAACACCTTAAGACACACATCAACCAAAACCCTAATGTCACCTAGATACTCCAATGTCACCTCAAGTATCCGTGGGTATGATTATACGATATGCATCACACAATCTCAGATTCATCTATTCAACCAACACATAGAACTTCAAAGAGTGCCCCAAAGTTTCTACCGGAGAGTCAAGACGAAAACGTGTGCCAACCCCTATGCATAGGTTCATGGGCGGAACCCGCAAGTTGATCACCAAAACATACATCAAGTGAATCAATAGAATAACCCATTGTCACACGGTTATCCCACGCAAGACATACATCAAGTGTTCTCAAATCATTAAAGACTCAATCCGATAGGATAACTTCAAAGGGAAAACTCAACCCATTACAAGAGAGTAGAGGGGGAGAAACATCATAAGATCCAACTATAATAGCAAAGCTCGCGATACATCAAGATCGTGCCAAATCAAGAACACGAGAGAGAGAGAGAGAGAGAGAGAGAGAGAGA
>NW_025236453.1:0-5291 GCF_018294505.1 Triticum aestivum | reverse complement strand
CGTCGAGTCATCACCGGAGCTCCGCCGCCAAGCCACCGCCGGGATAACTCGCGCCGCCGCCAGAGAAGCCGCAGCCGCCGCGCGTTGGAGGGGCCTCAAGCCGCAGTTGCACCGCCGCCACCCAGCACGCCCTCCGCCGCGCCGCTGGGCCCCGCCAAGTCCAGCGCCGTCTCGCGCCGCGCCTTCCCGCACCGGACGCCAACCGCGAGGAAAGGGGCAAGATCCCCGTCGCCACCAACGCCGGCCGGTTTTTGCCTGGCGGCGCTGTGCTGTGGCGGCGGGGGCAGAGATCGACGAGGGAGGACGAGGGGCGGCGCGCTAGGGTTTCCCCGAGGACGCTCGCGGGAGCGGCTCGGGGGTTGGGCTACTTATTGAATCAAGGTTGAGTAAACAAACACACTACCTATGTTTTCATGGTCTAGTTTGAACCACTCAAATTTTATCACGTATTACTATCATGATTTTGTTTTTCAAAATGAACTGGTGTGGCAGCATGCGGCTTCCTGTTCTAGTGAAACCATCAGAAATGATCTTGCCATCTAGTGACCAATTTCATGTCACATAACCCATGAATTGTCAAACTAGTACATGGAAGCAACTTTATATATTTGAACAAACGTAGTAATGTATGGCGGTAAATACACAATCCTAACTTTCTAAATCTACGGAGGCAAAAGCCACATGGGGGGATGTAAACCACCCATTACGTAATACCGTGTTGATCTGATGCCATTTACACTTCTATCTCTCTTGTAATAGACACGGTAACCATCATCATTTAAGGTCTTCAAGAGTACCTTGGCATCATTGGGGATGTCATCGTTTCGCCTTAAGCAGCGATGGTAAGAGACGTAGATGTGGTTTTTCTGCAAGCCTCGGCGTTCACCCGTCGGCACAGGCACCGCCATGGAGCATGTTGGCCCCAGAAATAGCGCGTAGTCTCCTAAGTTGCACATCCTCACACAGTCATACTTGCACGTGTCGGTGTTGACTAGCTCGTGAATCGTGAAGTTACTCGCCACCATTACAAGCTTGCCACGTATCTCAAGAATGTACCTGAATTGGTTACTACAGTACTCCCAATAGTAGACGTCTAACTTGCAGAACCGGTGGGTCTTCTTGAGCACGGTTCCGCCCTGGTTGTTGATGCCAAACTCATACTTGTTGAGCTGATTGGACTTTGTGATGCCATATAGCTCGCCGTTGCAGAATGTGATATCCATGAGACCGTCCTGTGCAAGAGTTCCATACGTTTTCCAGCCGGCCTCCGGGCAGCCAACCTTGTAGAATGCAAACTCGTGCTTGTTGGTGATGGCAGCGACCAGCGAGGATACAACCAGGCAAGGCGGGCTTCTCAGAGAAACGATCTTTCGCAAGACCAACTGATCACGGTGATGCACTGGCGCGGGTGGACCATATCCTCCCGCAAGAGCGACACCTTAGCACCGGAGAAAAGGTTAAAGACCATCTCGGATGAGGCGACCCAGCCTCCATCGTGACTGCCCACAAAGCACCGGCGGGCTGCCTCGCTGCGGAGAGAGAGTCGCGGCAGGACCATGCCCTTTTCTGGACAGTACGCATAATTCATCTCGTGGCTGCCGCTTGGGTCAAGGATGAGCAATGGAAAACCGCCGCGTGCTAGGTGCATCGACGCAACGGCATGCCATGCAGTGCACACAGCCGCAAAGCGGACGCGGTCGATCGGCATGGCGAGCCTGAGGTAGCTTATCGCCAGGAGATCATCGGGGATGCCGGTGGACAACCACAAAAATCAAGCTGGCATCATCGTAAATAGATACGCATCAAGAATGGGGACTATTTACGATGATGCCAGCTTGATTTTTTTGGTTGTCCCCAGATGATCCTGAAGGCGTTGCTGTTCAAGACATCGTCGCCCATGTGGTGTCATGATATAGTCGGTGCAGATATGGTCATTGTTATAGTTTTGACGATCATGGATCTGATTGCTTTGGGACTTTTTCTTTTTTCCTCGCCTATGCATGCTTTGGTCTTATGACTTTGCTAGCTGCCGGCGTGTTTGTGTGTGTTGGTGTTGGCTGTGTGCATATTAGCTATGCAGAGGAGGGGTGCGGGCTCATCGTGTTTTGTATCTTTCTGTTGCTTCATTTTGAGTCAATGAAATCCACCCTTTGTCGAAAAAAAGACAAAGAGAAGCCCTCCGTTTACCATATCTAGCAAGGCAGAAACTGGGCCTCGCCTCCCGCACCCCGTGTCAGATGCTCCTTCGCCATCAGGCTCATTGGCTGCTGCTGCTCATCCTCCTACTCCCATCTGCATGGAAAGCAAAGACCAAGTTTGTTGAATGGTAAAATCGTCCATGTGCAAGAAATAATGATTCATCAGCAAGCCAAGATGTTGTCCAGGGACGCAACAGCCTGTGACGGCGGCACCCAGGAGGACTCGTGCGCGCCTGAGAGATGGTCCAGCCTCCCCGACGATCTCCTAGACATAAGCTACCTCAGGGTCGCCGCCCTAATCGACCGCGTTCGCTTTGCCGCTTTGTGCACGGCATGGCGTGTGGTTGCCTCGATGCACCCTGCACGCGGCATTCTACCGTGGTTGTTGCTTGACCCGAAACCGGCGGCCACACGAAGTACATGTACTCTCCTAGCCAGCGCATGGTCCTGCCCCGGCTCTCTCTTCCCAGCGAGGCAGCCTGCCGGTGCTTCGTTGGTGGTCATGATGGCGGCTGGGTCGCCTCATCTGAGATGATCACTAACCTCTCCTCTTGCGCTGAGGTGACCCTCTCTCGGCCTCGGGAGGATTCGGTCCACATGCGCCAGCGCCCCCATGAACATTTAGTCTTGCGAAAGATCATCTTATCTAAGCAGCCCACCGCGAGTGCTTGTATCCTCACCGCCATCACCAATAAGGATGTGGATGGTTGGCTGCCCGGAGGCCAGCTGGAAGACACCAGGATTAATGCTTGGTCCAAATGACAGTCTTATGGATATCACCTTCTACAACGGCGAGCTACATGGCATCACACGCGTCAACGAATATGGCGCGCCGGTGCTCAAGAACATCCACCAGTTGTGCATCCAATACGACGTCTGGGACTGCCGAGTCAGGTACATTATTGAGCTACTTGGCAAGCTTGTGATGGTGGATAGTAGCTATTAGTCGGGCAGCATCTTCCAGCCTTATATCATGGTTCTCGAGCTAGTCAATGCTGACATAGGGATGGACGTTTACAGTTCCAACCGTAAGTACAAGTGGAAAATGATGAATAGTAAAGGAGACTACGCGATATTCCTGGGGCAGACATGCTCCAAGGCAGTGCGTGCTCTAGCGGCTGAGCGCCGCAACATGCAGAAAAACCACATCTACATCTCCTACCATTCTTGCTTAAGACGGAACGAAGAAATACCCAATGGTGCCAAGTTAATCTTTAAGAGCTTAAATGTTGTTGGTTACCTTGTGTATGACAAGCAAGATGAACGTGGCATGAATAGTGTGTATGGCATCATGTTAACAGGGTACTACACAATGGGCGGTGTTCGTCTGCCTATGTGGTCTTTTCCTCGTGTATCTAGAAGGTTAGGATTAGACCAATGTATTATACCATTATACATTGCTCCATTTGTTCAGATATTAAAGGTTGTTTTCCATGTATTAGTTCAACAATTCACTGGTCATGGTGACTTGACCCGTACTCAAGAGCACTTTATAGTCATCACGTTCATATGTAAGTTTATATTTCTATGTTAGAATTGCAGTGGTTCCTGTATGTGTAATTCAAAGGAAAACTTACTTGCATGTGTAGAAATATGAACACCAAATAAATCTGTATAGGCCTCTGGGCTTCCTCATGTATTATTGATGGTTGCGTTTTTTGAACCATGAGAATTGTTAATGTAACGAGGATGCCAACAATAATGAGAAACACAATGTTAGTGTAATAATGTTGTTGGAAAGACACAACTTATGAAATACTGTGAGATCATGTCCTCAATATGTCAATATGTTGCCAGTATTTT
Source organism: Triticum aestivum (assembly GCF_018294505.1). Taxonomy (NCBI): domain Eukaryota; kingdom Viridiplantae; phylum Streptophyta; class Magnoliopsida; order Poales; family Poaceae; genus Triticum; species Triticum aestivum. Next base: position 1,290 of record NW_025236453.1, on the reverse strand, counting down.
TTATATAAAGAGTTAAAGTTTACTTGCTTTCTTAGACCATGATAATATCATAGACCTGGATAGGACGCGGATGTCACTGCCCCGGGCCGCCGTGTCCACCACCTTGAATCCGGTGGCTGAGTTTACCGGCTCCCCCTCGTCGTTGTCTTCCTCCCCTTACTCCTCCTTTGAGACCGTGTCTAGAGATCTCGGAGAGGATCCTATACGGCACGCTCCTCGCAGATAGCTCGGCATGACTCGCGGGGGTCAACATCTTACACACCCTCAATCTCTCTCGCACACCATCGCTCCAACGATAACTCGGTGTAGACGCAGCCGCCCACGATAGAGAATGGTGCAGCTGACGGTGAGGAAAAATGCCATAGATAGGTGGCGCGAGAGCTTGGGGAGGCTGCAACGAGCTTGGGATGGCTTCGACAAATTTGAAGTCAACGGTGGCGACGCGAATCTCAATCAGTAGACACACGGATCGGTGGTGGCAACGGTGGGAAAGGGTTCTGGGATATGGCTGCTGTCGCGGTATATTGCCAGGGGGTGAATTGGTCAGCGCGCCATGCAGAGTGTCTGCTCACTTTTACTCAGTCGGCTGCCGAAACAATGCGATGACGGCTTCTATGTCAAGAGGCAGCGGCACAACGGCGGTTCATCCTCAGAGAGGAGATGGGAGCTAAGGCTGGTCATAGTGGGGAGTAACTTAGACTAGTAACATACATATGTTACTAGTCTATGTTACTACCTTCATAGTGGGTAGTGTCATAGGTGTGCTAACATAGTTGCCTTCATTTATTACTTTGTAGACTCATTACGCATTGGAAACCGCTATGTGATGCTAACATAGTTACTCTATTATGGTAAAATGATGATGTGGCAAGTAGTTAATGAGGAGAGAGGCAAATAGAGTACTCCCTCCTTCCATCTATATAGGGCCTAATGCGTTTTTTAAGACCGCCTTTGACTATTGACAAGATTAATAGTACATGACATGCACAATATGAAAATTATATCATTGAAAGCTCCTTTCACACACGAATTTAACGGTATGCTTTGTGTAAATTGCATGTTATATATTATTGCTCTAATATTTGGTCAAAGTTAGCCTCGAAAAATGCATTAGGCCCTATATAAATGGAAGGAGGGAGTAACATAATATGTTACCATCACATAGCGGTTTCCAATGCATAATGAGTCTACAAAGTAATAAATGAAGGCAACTATGTTACCACACCTATGACACTACCCACTATGAAGGTAATAACATAGACTAGTAACACATGTATGTTACTAGTCTAA
>NW_025236452.1:1834-5293 GCF_018294505.1 Triticum aestivum | reverse complement strand
GTTTAAGTGTCGGTCATCAACACTCGTGGTTTTTGTCGATTCTGGGCCGTTTCATGGACTATTACTCACATTTTGGGGTCCCAAAGCGATTTCCATGGATGTCGAACCCCAAGCTGCGCTTATGTATCGGTCATCAACAATCGCAGTTTCGGCCGATTCTGGCCCGTTTCTTGGACTATAACTCAGTTTTTGGCTCACGTAGTGATTTCCACGACCGACGAACACCGGTGTGTTTATGTGTCGGTCATCAACATTTGAAGTTTTGGCCGATTTTGGCCCGTTTCATGGACTATTACTCACTGATTTGATGTCCCTGAGCAATTTCCATGATTGACAAAACCCGGGGAGCGTTTATGTATTGTTGATCAATAACCCTAGGTTTTACCGATTCAGGGCTCTTTCATGGACTATTACTCACCGTTTTGCAGTCCCAAAGCGATTTTGATTCTTGTCGAACCCCAAGATGTGCTTACGTGCTGGTCGTCAAGACTCGCAGATTGTGCCGATTCTGGCCTGTTTCGTGGACTATTACTCAGTTTTGGGGTCCCGAAGTGATTTCCATGATTGACGAACACCGGGGTGCATTTACGTGTCGGTCACCAACACTCACAATTTTGGCCGATTCTGGTACGTTTTCTGCACAGTTACTCACCGTTGTGGGGTCCCGGAGCGATTTCCATGTTTGACGATCCCTGGGGTGCATTTACGTGCCCGTCGTCAACCCTCACAGTTTTGGCCAATTCTGACCCGTTTCGTGAACTATTACTCATCGTTTTGGGATCGCAAAGCGATTTCCATAGTTATTGAACCCCAAGGTGCGCTTACATGTTGGTCATCAACAGTCATAGTTTTGGCCGATTCTAGCCCGTTATGTCGACTATTACACACTTTTTTGGGGTCCCAGAGTGATTTCCATGATTAACGAACCCCGGGGTGCGTTTACGTGTCAGACATCAACACTCGCGGTTTTTGACGATTTTGGCCCGTTTCATGGACTATTACTCACCGTTTTGCGGTCACGAAGAGATTTCCAAAGTTGTTGAACCCCAAGGTGCGCTTACGTGTTGGTCATCAACTCTCATAGTATTGGCCAATTCTGGCCCGTTTCGTGGACTATTACTGACTGTTTTGGGGTCCCGGAGTGATTTCCACGATTAACAAACCCCATGGTGTGTTTAAGTGTCGGTCATCAACACTCGTGGTTTTTGTCGATTCTGGGCCGTTTCATGGACTATTACTCACATTTTGGGGTCCCAAAGCGATTTCCATGGATGTCGAACCCCAAGCTGCGCTTATGTATCGGTCATCAACAATCGCAGTTTCGGCCGATTCTGGCCCGTTTCTTGGACTATAACTCAGTTTTTGGCTCACGTAGTGATTTCCACGACCGACGAACACCGGTGTGTTTATGTGTCGGTCATCAACATTTGAAGTTTTGGCCGATTTTGGCCCGTTTCATGGACTATTACTCACTGATTTGATGTCCCTGAGCAATTTCCATGATTGACAAAACCCGGGGAGCGTTTATGTATTGTTGATCAATAACCCTAGGTTTTACCGATTCAGGGCTCTTTCATGGACTATTACTCACCGTTTTGCAGTCCCAAAGCGATTTCGATTCTTGTCGAACCCCAAGATGTGCTTACGTGCTGGTCGTCAAGACTCGCAGATTGTGCCGATTCTGGCCCGTTTCCTGGACTATTACTCAGTTTTGGGGTCCCGAAGTGATTTCCATGATTGACGAACACCGGGGTGCATTTACGTGTCGGTCACCAACACTCACAATTTTGGCCGATTCTGGTACGTTTTCTGCACAGTTACTCACCGTTGTGGGGTCCCGGAGCGATTTCCATGTTTGACGATCCCTGGGGTGCATTTACGTGCCCGTCGTCAACCCTCACAGTTTTGGCCAATTCTGACCCGTTTCGTGAACTATTACTCATTGTTTTGGGATCGCAAAGCGATTTCCATAGTTATTGAACCCCAAGGTGCGCTTACATGTTGGTCATCAACAGTCATAGTTTTGGCCGATTCTAGCCCGTTATGTCGACTATTACTCACTTTTTTGGGGTCCCAGAGTGATTTCCATGATTAACGAACCCCGGGGTGCGTTTACGTGTCAGACATCAACACTCGCGGTTTTTGACGATTTTGGCCCGTTTCATGGACTATTACTCACCGTTTTGCGCTCACGAAGAGATTTCCAAAGTTGTTGAACCCCAAGGTGCGCTTACGTGTTGGTCATCAACTCTCATAGTATTGGCCAATTCTGGCCCATTTCGTGGACTATTACTGACTGTTTTGGGGTCCCGGAGTGATTTCCACGATTAACAAACCCCATGCTGTGTTTAAGTGTCAGTCATCAACACTCATGGTTTTTGTCGATTCTGGGCCGTTTCATGGACTATTACTCACATTTTTGGGGTCCCAAAGCGATTTCCATGGATGTCGAACCCCAAGCTGCGCTTATGTATCGGTCATCAACAATCGCAGTTTCGGCCGATTCTGGCCCGTTTCTTGGACTATAACTCAGTTTTTGGCTCACGTAGTGATTTCCACGACCGACGAACACCGGTGTGTTTATGTGTCGGTCATCAACATTTGAAGTTTTGGCCGATTTTGGCCCGTTTCATGGACTATTACTCACTGATTTGATGTCCCTGAGCAATTTCCATGATTGACAAAACCCGGGGAGCGTTTATGTATTGTTGATCAATAACCCTAGGTTTTACCGATTCAGGGCTCTTTCATGGACTATTACTCACCGTTTTGCAGTCCCAAAGCGATTTCGATTCTTGTCGAACCCCAAGATGTGCTTACGTGCTGGTCGTCAAGACTCGCAGATTGTGCCGATTCTGGCCCGTTTCCTGGACTATTACTCAGTTTTGGGGTCCCGAAGTGATTTCCATGATTGACGAACACCGGGGTGCATTTACGTGTCGGTCACCAACACTCACAATTTTGGCCGATTCTGGTACGTTTTCTGCACAGTTACTCACCGTTGTGGGGTCCCGGAGCGATTTCCATGTTTGATGATCCCTGGGGTGCATTTACGTGCCCGTCGTCAACCCTCACAGTTTTGGCCAATTCTGACCCGTTTCGTGAACTATTACTCATCGTTTTGGGATCGCAAAGCGATTTCCATAGTTATTGAACCCCAAGGTGCGCTTACATGTTGGTCATCAACAGTCATAGTTTTGGCCGATTCTAGCCCGTTATGTCGACTATTACTCACTTTTTTGGGGTCCCAGAGTGATTTCCATGATTTACGAACCCCGGGGTGCGTTTACGTGTCAGACATCAACACTCGCGGTTTTTGACGATTTTGGCCCGTTTCATGGACTATTACTCACCGTTTTGCGCTCACGAAGAGATTTCCAAAGTTGTTGAACCCCAAGGTGCGCTTACGTGTTGGTCATCAACTCTCATAGTATTGGCCAATTCTGGCCCATTTCGTGG
>NW_025236452.1:0-1824 GCF_018294505.1 Triticum aestivum | reverse complement strand
AAGACTCGCAGATTGTGCCGATTCTGGCCCGTTTCCTGGACTATTACTCAGTTTTGGGGTCCCGAAGTGATTTCCATGATTGACGAACACCGGGGTGCATTTACGTGTCGGTCACCAACACTCACAATTTTGGCCGATTCTGGTACGTTTTCTGCACAGTTACTCACCGTTGTGGGGTCCCGGAGCGATTTCCATGATTGACGATCCCTGGGGTGCGTTTACGTGCCCGTCGTCAACCCTCACAGTTTTGGCCAATTCTGACCCGTTTCGTGAACTATTACTCACCGTTTTGGGATCACAAAGCGATTTCCATAGTTATTGAACCCCAAGGTGCGCTTACATGTTGGTCATCAACAGTCATAGTTTTGGCCGATTCTGGCCCGTTCTGTCGACTATTACTCACTTTTTTGGGGTCCCAGAGTGATTTCCATGATTAACGAACCCCGGGGTGCGTTTACGTGTCAGACATCAACACTCGCGGTTTTTGACGATTTTGCCCCGTTTCATGGACTATTACTCACCGTTTTGCGCTCACGAAGAGATTTCCAAAGTTGTTGAACCCCAAGGTGCGCTTACGTGTTGGTCATCAACTCTCATAGTATTGGCCAATTCTGGCCCGTTTCGTGGACTATTACTGACTGTTTTGGGGTCCCGGAGTGATTTCCACGATTAACAAACCCCATGGTGCGTTTAAGTGTCGGTCATCAACACTCGTGGTTTTTGTCGATTCTGGGCCGTTTCATGGACTATTACTCACATTTTTGGGGCCCCAAAGCGATTTCCATGGATGTCGAACCCCAAGCTGCGCTTATGTATCGGTCATCAACAATCGCAGTTTCGGCCGATGCTGGCCCGTTTCTTGGACTATAACTCAGTTTTTGGCTCACGTAGTGATTTCCACGACCGACGAACACCGGTGTGTTTATGTGTCGGTCATCAACATTTGAAGTTTTGGCCGATTTTGGCCCGTTTCATGGACTATTACTCACTGATTTGATGTCCCTGAGCAATTTCCATGATTGACGAAACCCGGGGTGCGTTTATGTATTGTTGATCAATAACCCTAGGTTTTACCGATTCAGGGCTCTTTCATGGACTATTACTCACCGTTTTGCAGTCCCAAAGCGATTTCGATGCTTGTCGAACCCCAAGATGTGCTTACGTGCTGGTCGTCAAGACTCGCAGATTGTGCCGATTCTGGCCCGTTTCCTGGACTATTACTCAGTTTTGGGGTCCCGAAGTGATTTCCATGATTGACGAACACCGGGGTGCATTTACCTGTCGGTCACCAACACTCACAATTTTGGCCGATTCTGGTACGTTTTCTGCACAGTTACTCACCGTTGTGGGGTCCCGGAGCGATTTCCATGATTGACGATCCCTGGGGTGCGTTTACGTGCCCGTCGTCAACCCTCACAGTTTTGGCCAATTCTGACCCGTTTCGTGAACTATTACTCACCGTTTTGGGATCGCAAAGCGATTTCCATAGTTATTGAACCCCAAGGTGCGCTTACATGTTGGTCATCAACAGTCATAGTTTTGGCCGATTCTGGCCCGTTCTGTCGACTATTACTCACTTTTTTGGGGTCCCAGAGTGATTTCCATGATTAACGAACCCCGGGGTGCGTTTACGTGTCAGACATCAACACTCGCGGTTTTTGACGATTTTGGCCCGTTTCATGGACTATTACTCACCGTTTTGCGGTCACGAAGAGATTTCCATAGTTGTTGAACCCCAAGGTGCGCTTACGTGTTGGTCATCAACTCTCATAGTATTGGCCAATTCTGGCCCGTTTCGTGGACTATTACTGACTGTTTTGGGGT
>NW_025236451.1:0-5293 GCF_018294505.1 Triticum aestivum | reverse complement strand
GAGATCCGATGAATTGTGGGTTTATGATCAAGTTTATCTATGAATAATATTTGAATCTTCTCTGAATTCTTTTATGTATGATTGAGTTATCTTTGCAAGTCTCTTCGAATTATCAGTTTGGTTTGGCCTACTAGATTGATCTTTCTTGCCATGGGAGAAGTGCTTAGCTTTGGGTTCAATCTTGCGGCGTCCTTACCCAGTGACATAAAGGGTTGCAAGGCATGTATTGTATTGTTGCCATCGAGGATAACAAGATGGGGTTTATATCATATTGCTTGAGTTTATCCCTCTACATCATGTCATCTTGCTTAATGCGTTACCCTATTCTTGTGAACTTAATACTCTAGATACAGGCAGGAGTCGGTCGATGTGTGGAGTAATACAAGTAGATGCAGGTAGGAGTCGGTCTACTTGTTATGGACGTGATGCCTATATACATGATCATGCCTAGATAATCTCATAACTATGCGCTTTTCTATCAATTGCTCGACAGTAATTTGTTCACCCACCGTAATACTTATGCTATCTTGAGAGAAGCCACTAGTGAAACTTATGGCCCCCGGGTCTATCTCTTATCGTATTTGCTTTCAATCTACTTTTATTTGCATCTTTACCTTTTGCATCTATCTTATAAAATACCAAAAATATATTTATCTTATCATACTATCTTTATTAGATCTCACTTTCGTAAGTGGCTGTGAAGGGATTGACAACCCCTTTATTGCGTTGGTTGTGGGTTCTTTGTTTGTTTGTGTAGGTGCGTGGGACTTTTGAGGAGCCTCCTACTGGATTGATACCTTGGTTCTCAAAAACTGAGGGAAATACTTACGCTACTATTGCTGCATCACCTCTCCTCTTCGAGGAAAACCAACGCAAGCTCAAGACGTAGAAATTATTCATTCATCTCTAGCATTGAACCTATGAAGGTTGAAGAAGCATTGGAAGATTCGGATTGGATAAATGCCATGCATGAAGAGCTAGACAACTTTGAGAGAAATCAAGTTTGGACATTGGTTGAGAAGCCCGACAACAACCACAACATCATTGGTACCAAATGGGTGTTTCGCAACAAGCAAGATGAAGATGGACAAGTAGTTCGATAGCATGTCTCGTCGCCCAAGGCTACACTCAAGTCGAAGGTATGGACTATGGTGAGACATATGCCCCCGTTCTAGACTAGAGTCCATTCGCATCTTACTTGCCTATGCTAATCACCATGATATCACCTTGTACCAAATGGACATTAAAAGTGCTTTTCTAAATGGTGAAATAGAGGAGGAAGTTTATGTTAAGCAACCTCCCGGCTTTGTCAATCCTAACAAACCTAATCATGTTTACAAACTTCACAAATCTCTTTATGGTCCTAAACAAGCTCCTAGAGCGTGGTATAAATGCTTGACCAAGTTCCTTATTGAAAAAGGCTTTGAAATTGGAAACATTGATTCTACTCTTTTTACTAAAAGGGTTAATGGAGAACTATTTATGTGCCAAATCTATGTTGATGATATTATATTTGGTTCGACTAACCCTCACTTTAGTGAGAAATTTGGAAACCTAATGTCGGAGAAGTTTGAGATGTCTATGATGAGTGAACTCAAATTCTTTCTTGGTTTGCAAATAAAGCAAACTCAGGAAGGTACCTTTGTCTCTCAAAGAAAGTACACCAAGGACCTATTCAAGAATTTCAATATGCAAGAATGCAAAGGTATGACTACACCCATGCCTACTAGTGGACATCTTGATTTGACCAAAGATGGTGAACCGGTTGATCAAAAGGTTTACCTCTCCATGATTGGCTCATTTTTATATCTATGTGCCTCTCGTCCCGATATTATGCTAAGTGTGTGCATGTGTGCACGATATCAAGCGACACCTAAAGAATGTCATCTTAAGGTTGTGAAAAGGATAGTGAGATACTTAATACACACACCAAATTTTGGCATTTGGTATCCTATAAGAGGTCTTCTTTTGATCTTGTTGGGTACTACGATTCGGACTATGCTGGAGACAAGGTTGATAGAAAGTCCACTTCGGGTACTTGTCAATTTCTTGGTAGATCTCTTGTGTCTTGGTCCTCCAAGAAACAAAACTCGGTATCCTAATCCACCGCCGAAGCGGAATACATTGCCGCTGGTTCATGTTGTGCTTTGGATGACCCAAACTCTTGAAGATTATGGGATATATGTGAAACATGTTCCATTGCTTTGTGACAATGAAAGTGCTATCAAGATTTCTCACGATCCCGTGCAACAGTCTCGAACTAAGCATATTGAAGTCCGTCATCATTTCATTGGAGATCACGTTGCCAAAGGGGACATTAATCTTAAGCATGTTCGCACCGACAAGCAATCAGCGGATATATTCACCAAACCGCTTGATGAGAAAGTCTTTTACCGTTTGAGAGGTGAATTGAACATCATTGATGCTTCAAACTTGGAGTAGGAACTCCTTTTTGGATACATGCAAGGCATGAGCCATTGACTAATCCTTGATATTTTCTTTCATCTTGCTATTCGTATGTCTTGGATATATTTGCACCCTTGCATGTTACCTAACCCTTGTAGGTACTTGGATGAATCTAAATCTATGAGATTGCAACCAACTACATCCTGAGCAAATCTCTACATCACCAAGTGTCTACACAATGGTGGTTGAAGACAAGGAAGCACGAAACCCTTCAAACATATCCTTTGACAAATTCTATATTGAGTTTCATGAATGTCATTTTGGATACACAAGTGCTCTTCCTTGCAAGACTAACCCATGTAGGTAGATGAACTCAAATTCCAAGTGGAGCTCCCAACTCTTGATGAGCTACATCAACCTTGAGCAACCCACACAAGTTCAACTACATGATCACAATCAACACCACCACCCAAGGTATGTTATTCCATCTTAGAGAAGCTTTACTCCAAGTCATGAGTCAAAGCAACTCAACAAGATGTGAATACATCAAAATGCTTAAACTAAAAATGGTAACCCCATTTTGAGCTTAAACGATGAGTATGACCTATGATCAAGTGATCTAACTTGACTCCTAAGTCAATATACTCTAACATAGGTGACTTTGTCACCGACCAATTCTAGATGAAGTTCTCTTGAGTTCTTTTCTGTGCTCTTGCATTTGTCTCATGCATATTTGTTTCCCCTTTCAAAAAAAACTTCATCTAGATTTCCGTTCTGTTTCTTTTTGTTCTGCATTCCCTGCATCCAATTCTTTGCAAATCTTCCAGTTAATTCCTTGCAGATCCTTGTGAGATCTTACTTGTCTAGTGAGCTGAAGTGACAAGTGTTTTCTCTGTGATGAACTCGGTCACACCGGTCTGTTGTTTTTGGTCCAACCAAATCTTTCGGTACAACCGAAGCACACAACTCGGTGCCACCGACTTCACTGAAGGAAAGACAGCTTTCCACTTATTCCTACATTCTTTCTGATCCAGCTCTACTCAATGATTCTTGTCCTCTACCAGCATCGCGTTCAACTTACTGCTTTGCTCTGTGACTCAAGGACCAAACCCATTTGTAACAAAAATCCAGGAGAACCCTTCTTGGAAATTGATGTCAAAGGGGGAGAGAGAGATCACATCAAAGTTTAATCATTTCTATAGGGGGAAAGAATACTCAGGGGGAGAGAGTTCTTATACAGGGAGACAGGAGTATCACTTCAAAAGAGCCCAGATGCTTGGTGTGCAAGAGGAGAGAAGTCACATGTCTTTAAGAGGGGAAAGACATGTTCATATTTGATTGTTTGCATTAGATCTATTTCTTTTCGTTGCTCTGATTTTCTGTTCCCTATCTTCTCCCAGTATCCCATGCTAGATTCAGGGGGAGCAAGACATCCAAGGGAAGGAAATCCTTGAATTCATTGCACATATTTTCCTTTGGGGACATGTCTATATCTAATGGGGTACTCAGTACACACTCTCTACATGTCATCCCAGTCTAGGTACTCTTGTGGTTTCTTTTGTTTCCTCTAGCTAGTAGGTGTATCTGTGCTATCTAACCTTGTTTACGCAGGTTCATTCCTTCCTAAGCCAACTCAAGACCACAAGGTAAGTATATGCATCACAGTCATGTGTATGAGGATTTCTTGCTGATGTACATACTGTTTGCAAGAAGGACTGATGAGCATGAAGGTACATTTCCTATAATTCACATCATTTGCTCTGATGCATATAGCCAAGATACATGTAACACATCGCTTACTCTGTCATGATTATGCATTCAGATGCTCCTATATTCCAAATTTACATGATTACACACATGTAGGGGGAGCCTATGCATGTTACACGTCTTTCCAAAGCTTTACTTGTTATTCTCTATATCTTTATCTAAAGCTTTGATGTATGTTGTCATTAATTACCAAAAAGGGGGAGATTGAAAGCACAAGTGCTCCTTGGGTGATTTTGGTAATTAATGTCAACATATTTCTTGTTGGACTAATACTTTTACCTAGTATGTTTCAGATAAGTTCAACAATGGAGTGGCGTGGACTAGCGGATGTGGAACCCCTTCAAGATGCTAAGGACAAAGGATTGGCTCAAGCTCAAAGCACAAGACTCTACATTTTTCTTTTAATGATCCAAGATCACATTGAGTCCATAGGAAATCCAATACTATTAAGAGGGGATGAGGTGTTTCTTAAGGGCTTGCTTGCTCAAAGTTCTTAGTGATATGCTCCAAAGCCCTCAACCACTTTCCCACATCCACATATGTACCAAACCAAAAGTCAAACTCGGCCCTACCAAATCTTTCTATCTGGCGCCACCGAGTTCAGATGACATAGACACTGCCAGAAACCCTAATCAAGTCGGTCTCACTGATGGGATCTCGGTCTCACCGAGATGGGCTTGCAAACTCTCTGTTGCCTATTGCAATAATCTCGATCCCACCGAGTTTGCCTGCCCAACTCTCTGTTTCTGTTATTACCCAAATAGGTCCCACCGAGTTTGTGTAATCGGTCAAACCGAGTTGAGGCTTTACCCTAACCCTAGCACATCGGTCCTACCGAGTTGATCATGTCGGTCTCACCGAAATGCCTAACGGTTACATTATGAACTAAATCGGTCTGACCAAGTTTCATGATTCGGTCCCACCAAGTTTGGTAAGTTGTGTGTAACGGTTAGATTTTGTGTGGAGGCTATATATACCCCTCCACCCACTCTTCATTCGTGGAGAGAGCCATCAGAACATGCCTACACTTCCAACATACATTTTCTGAGAGAGAACCACCTACACTTGTGTTGAGGTCAAGATATTCCATTCCTACCACATAAATCTTGATCTCTAGCCT
>NW_025236450.1:0-5293 GCF_018294505.1 Triticum aestivum | reverse complement strand
TCGGGGAGTATGTCAGGGACGACGAGGCGACGGGGAGGCGAGGGTGAAGTGGTCGGGGCGGCAAGCGGCGTCTTCACGCGCGTCGTCATGAAGCGGTCGGGGACGGGATGACGACGAGGAGCTCCGGCATCGGGCGTCGGCCTCGGGGCCGCGGGTGTCCAGATCCAGGGGGAAAAAAGGAGTGGTCGGGGAGGAGCTAGGGTTGGGTTCGGGCGCCGGGAGGGAGTACAAGTAGGCAGGGGGCTCGATGGATGGGCAGCATCTGGCCGAGGCCATGGCCGATGCCCTCCACGACCCCCCTCGTGAACAGGAGGAGGAGGGAGGGGTAGGTGGGCCGACCAGGCTGATGGCCTGGTGGGCCGAGGCCCAGGGGTGGGGAGGGCCCCTTTTATTTCCTCTTATTGTTTTTGTTTGTGTTTTCTTTTTATTTATTTTCTATTTATTGTTTTCATATCTTATTATCTATTTATTTTAGCTTTAGAAAATATATAAACATCACCTAAATTAGTGTTTACATTTAGGCTACCGACCTAAATGATTTGGCACATTAATTAAATAGTTTTATATTTGTTTAGTATTTAAAAACATTTAACAACTGTTTTAAGCCCCTGTTTTAATTATTATAGGCCATGAAAACACTTTACAAAAATGTTGGGTCAGTATCATAATTGGTTATGCAATATTTGCCACACTTTGAAAATTTTAGTTTGCATGTTTGAGAAATTTGAATTTTTGGACTTCAGTTTGAACTTGAATTTGAATTCAGATTTGGATCAAGCGAGGATTGGCAACAGTAATGTGATGACGTGGCATCATTAGCAGAGGATTAATGAAGCTTAATTATCCGGGCGTCACAATTCTCCTCCACTACAAGAAATCTTGTCCCGAGATTTAAGGGTTGTAGTAGGGGGAAAGACTCGAAAAGGACGGACCTCAACACAAGATAGGTAACTGGGGGCTATCTCTCGAGTTGAAACTTAAGTAAGACATCGAGAGCAAAGCAAGAAGGTGCAATAAGAAGTTTCAAGCGGGTAGGCAATCGTTCGTTGCCTGAAACAGAGAGTGAAAGGGGTTCAAGAGCAATGGGAATAAGTATTGTGTCTGATACCAGAGCAGATCACAAGGATGGTGGCTCGTGAATTACATACGAAGCCAAGCGCGAGGGACAACTTTGAAAACAAGGAGAGTCAGGTTTCGATCCTGTGGAACTGTGGGTTATGGGCCCACCATGTGGGTTAGAAGTAGAAAGCGCGCTGATAGCCAGGCATGTGAGACCATAGACTGTCAGTTATGCTGGCAACAACGTTGGTACCAAGGGCGAGGGACGAAGAGAACCATTTTCCTGCTCGCAAGGTGAGGCGGACCAGTAGGCAAAGTTCTCGTCCATCGGCGGCTACCGGGATGTCATCAACAATAGTAACAAGTCTTACTGACATAGTTGTATATCGAGGCATTTACATAAGCAGCGAATTATCACTGCTCATATATGTTACGTTACAAGAAAGTTTAAACAAAGCAATGGAGACTTGAATCAGTTATCAGTGTTCTCGAGCTTCTAACAACTCAGAACCCATGGAAAATTTGAATCGACGAGAATAATAGTTGATGAAAAACTCATAAGAGGTTGTGTAGTTCCGTGATAATCTCGAGATAGCAGAGAGTAATACTCGAGGGTATAGCAGAACAGAGGTTGGATGGGTGAAATTATCTACAGAAGACAAGTACTTCCATTTGTCCGAGAAATGGGATCAAGGAAGAACAATATGGTCGAAAACACGGTTGCGAAGGACCAAACATAGGTGCAAGCTGAAATTACCACAAGGGGATTATTATCATTACAAGAAGCTCCCATGATAAGATCTACATCGTTTCCATGGTCATGAACACAAAGTTCAAGGTCGACTCCCACTTCTACAATGCATAACTTTCCATTCACCTCTCGCATTCGAAGAAGTTGTAGAATTGAACATTTATCCGAAGAAACACCAGTAGATATAACTCGCATAATCTTCGGGTTCACACGGATTTAGGTAAGACAGAGATTCAACCCATAGGGGCATCTTAAGAACATATACCACCACTTCATGAGTAAAAGCCCGGAAGAAAGGTATGGTTGGCAAGAGCGGGGGATACAATTTACCAAAGGCATTATGCATCCGAGGGAAGGCTTACAAGGTTAGTGAATATGAAGAACGTTGTTAGATAAAACCGAACAAAAGGTCTGGTGGTCCACAAGGGATCTGATGTGAGCATCGATACTCACCCAGAAGAAGAAAGAATGCAAGGATATCAGATTACAGAAACAACTGACTAACTCAAAGCTCGAAGGCAAAGGGAATTATGAGTTCCAAAACGGGGGATTAGAAGAAGAGGCTCTGATTAAAGACAAGTTGAAAAGGCATAGATCGACAATCAATCAAGGTTTGATTTGTCGAGCACCAGCTCATGTCAGGGGCGACGTCTGAGCAGAAGGGAAGAATTCTAACTTTGTTTGATGATTGCAAGCATTCACAAACATATAGAATCAAATGCTCAAAATTAAAGATGACAAAGGATACTACTTAATATTGTCAGACATATGGAAAGCATCCACAATGCAAGTAGATATGGAGGAGCAAGAGCAATAGGTTACTAAGAATTTTCGGAAGATCGGATAATATTCCAAAGAATTTTGTGAAACAAAGAACAACTATGGACGAATGGATACTCGGCAAGCGCGAGTAATTATCCGCAGGGGTATTCATGTGGCAAAGAACTGCAAGGCAGTAGGCTCAACGGATTCTCAGGACAACTGAGAGTAATTCGGGGCATCTTGTAATAACAAGAGAAACTGGGGATGAAGGTATGAACGACAACGTAGGTAGTTACTCGTAAGGATTTATCGGTGGTAGGGATCGTATGGCAAAGCGTATAAGGGTCTCGGTAAAACATCGGAGAGTATCTTCAGAATCTTATGGTGCACCAAGCAATCATTTGGAGTGAGGGGCTCTCTGGTAGAACGTATTTACGAGAACCTAGAGTTAGCAAAATCATTTAACCCGAATACAAGAGAGATCAGATTCCCAGAGTATAGACGAGGAATAAAAGATCCTAATACCACCCAATGGCGACGTGGGCCCGTAAGCCCCACAGCCATGTTAGTAAAATAGTTTTTCAAAGACTAGACTCAACTTCGACCAAGGAGTTGGAAAGGGAGATCCTACAGGCAGTCGGCTCTGATACCAACTTGTGATGCCCCCGATTCAATCATACACTAATCATACACGCAAATGTGTACGATCAAAATCAGGGACTCAAGGGAAGATATCACAACACAACTCTAGACACAAATCAAAATAACACAAGCTTTATATTACAAGCCGGGGGCCTCGAGGGCTCGAATACAAGCTTGATACACAAGAGTCAGCAGAAGCAACAATATCTGAGTATAGACATAAGTTAGACAAGTTTGCCTCAAGATGGCTAGCATAAAAGCAACACGATCGAAGAGGCAAGGCCTCCTTCCTGGGACCTCCTAACTAGCTACTCCTGGTCGTTGGCGGTCTCCACGTAGTAGTATCCGTCGGCGGTGGCATCTGGCTCCAAGGATCCACCATCTGGTTGCATCGACCGGAAAGAAGAAGGAAGGGAGAAAGGGGTAGCAAAGCAACCGTGAGTACTCATCCAAAGTACTCGCAAGCATCAGATCTATGCTAAGTATGCATTGGTATCAAATGGAAGGGCTGTATCTGTGGACTGAACTTCAGAATGCCTGAATAGAGGGGAAGGCCTAGCCTATCGAAGACTAGCATCTTCAAGCAGCTCCAAGCATCTTGCAGCATGTAGAACAGTAAAGAATAGCAGTTTAATTATCAAGCATGTTGTAGTATCAACGCCCAGAGATCCTTCCTCGACTCCCTGCGAGAAAGCAATCCCGGAGCCACATCTCTTAAGTATCCATTTCTAGTTGTATTAGATCAAGATCTAAGTTTGAACGTCCATTACCGTGGACACGGTATTCGAATAAAGATCTTCCCTGCAGGGTCGCACCATGTTTTCCAACACGCTCGATCACTCTGGCCGGACACACCTTTCTGGGGTCAATGCCCGGCCTCGGAAGTCAACACGTCGCAGCCCGACCTAGGCTCAGCTGAGAGGTCCCCGCCGGTCTACATCCTAAGCACTCCGGGGTCTGGGCCCATCGCCCGTTGCACTCCGGGTCGTTGCGAGCAGGGCGGACCAGGCTCCACCACTACAGGATGGTGCTGGCCCAGCCGTGCCGCACTGCTGAACTGGACGTCTGACAAAGCTTCGGCTGATACCGCGACGTCGAGGCCCATATCTATTCTCGCGTGGTGGTTAGTGCGTAAAGGCCAAAGGCCAATTCAGAACAAATACCCAAACCATAGTGTATTGTTAGCTCGCGGAGACGAGCAGAAACTCACGATAATGTGACCCCGTCGCCCCGTCTCGAGGAAATACGGCAAGGGCAAGCCCAGCCCACACGAGGGTTGCCCGACTTCCCGGCCGTGCCTCGTAATCATCTTGCGGGTGCTCTCCAGGCCCGCCCGACTTTCCCAAAGGTCTCAAGTACTGTCAAGGTAACCGTGTGTCCAAACATCAAGGGGAAAACCCAAGGAATCACCCTCGGAGGATTCCACTCGATGTAATCATCAAGGTGAACGTAAGAGGAACCACCCTCGAGGTTCACACTTGAGGGGTTGCACAGCAGAGCTGTATTGGGAATGGTGAAGGAGGAAATCACCCTCGATGACCATGATTGAATAGCTACACTACAGAATTATCATCAGGAGTGCGTTATGAGGGATCACCCGCGTCACTCGATAGTAGCTCTGCAAAGTCAAACAACTAAAGGGGCGTGATGTGATGTGCGGTGTCGGGCTCTGGTCGTCGATCATGTAGCTCGAGTCGTCGATGATGAAGCAGGGGCAACAAGGACAAGCGGAGGTCACTGATGGATCACTAGCCAACCTATACTAAGTAGTTTAGGATAACCAAGTAGGTAACAATAGCAGGTACAAAAGCAGGCTATGCATCAGAATAGGAGCAATCAAATACAGTAGCAAAATCTAATGCAAGCATGAGAGAATGGAATGGGCGATATCGGAATGATCAAAGCGGGGGCTTGCCTGGTTGCTCAGACAAGAAGAAGGGGTCGTCGACGACATAGTTGATCACAACGGCATCAACGACAGTCTCGGGGTCTACCGAAGAGAAGAGGGGGAAGAAACAGTAAATACAGAGCAAACAAGTGTACAACATGACAATACGCAGAGCTAGACGTGTTCTAAAG